>NC_081788.1:16951968-17131968 GCF_963082965.1 Carassius carassius | reverse complement strand
GGGTTATGGCCGTATCCTGATGGAGGGTGTTGAGTGGTATGCCAAAGGACGGGGCTGCACCCGATTGTGTCTTACCACCCATGATAAGCAGCACTTCTATGCCCATCTAGGGTTTGTGCTGTCCAAACCTGTCCAAAGTGTCGGGACGCTGGCCTCCTTCATGCCCATGGAGGTGCTGCACAAGTTCTGTAAAAGTGCAGAGGAGGAGGAAGAAGGGAGGAAGAGTGATGGTAATTTTAACAATCCTGCATCAACTGTACCTTCCATTTTACCACCACCTCTTCCTCCTCCTCCTCCACCACCTCCTCCACTCTCCAGTCCTCCTGCTCCTCCACCTCTACCATCTTGTCCCCTGTCATCCTTGGCTCAAGTTACACAGACTCTGGAGCAAACGCCGTACACTGACAACAGAGGGCTGCCCATCTTCTGGATGCACAAGGACATCTGAGACTCATACTGCTCTTCTTCAGTCTGTAATAATTCAGGGATACACAAATAGTGTTTACAGGACAAGAAGGATCTCATAAACCTGAACTGTTTGAACTGTATTGACTCAAAATACTGTGGCAATCTGAAAGTGCCTTAATACCAATGTTTCCTTTGTTTTAACTGCTGAAAAAAATAATAATTTAAAGGATGTATCTTATCACATCTCTCTAAAACAAATGTCACTGGTGAGATTATGAGCTACTTTTAATGGATTACATCAAAATAAAAACTTTCTATAAACTTTTCAAGTGTTACGCTTGTCATTTCATTGGATCAGTATTTGAGGTTGGGTAGTTGATGCAGATTGTTTACACAGACTTATGTTAAAATAAGTAATATGTTTTAATGTTTTGAAAAAAAGTATTCTATGCTCTGCATTTATTTGACCAAATAACAGTAAAACAAGAAATATTGTGAAATATTACAAATAAAATAAGTTTTCTACTTTTAATATGTTTTAAAATGTAATTTATTCCTGTGACGCAAAGCTGAATTTTCAGCAGCCATGACTCCAGTGTTTAGTGTTACACGATCCATCAGAAATCATTCTAATATGCTGATTTGGTGCTCAAGAAACATTTTTATTATTATCAATGTTGAAAACAAGAGTGCCTAATTTTTTAATTAAAGAAACAACAAAAAGAAACACCAATTTTAACCCCAAGCTTTTGGACAGTATTGTATGTAAATATAGAAAAGTATAGTGCACGTATAGTATGACCTGTAACTGGTCAACATTTATTTTTTTATCATTTCAAGATTAGTAATTTAGAGTAGTTGGTTGGTGACTGCAATAAATTATTATTATTATTATTTTAATGTAAACTGCTAATTTTTTTAAAAAAAAAAAATTATAGCCTGAATGCACGCTTTGGATAAAAGCGACTGCTAAATGCAAAAATGTAAATAACACTAATTTGTGTGTGTATTTCATAGGCATGTTTCTGAGATTATCTATTCACCATCCCATCCTCACTTTAGCCCTGTCAATCATTTTGACTACCAGCAACTCTGTTCAGAATATGGTTGAGGGGGAGGAGTCAGTCATCGAGAGGCGTGGCTTTTCAGTGATCTGGAATATACCTACAGCTTGGTGTCAGCATCGATACGGGGTCTCCCTGCCACTGCGCCAGTTCAACATCATACATAACTCAAAGCAGAGATTTCAGGGTCAGAATATGAGCATATTTTATCAGCGGCATCTGGGCCTTTACCCCTACATCAACCATCAGGGCTCAAAGATCAATGGTGGCCTGCCTCAACTAGGAATCCTGAATGCTCACCTCTCACTGGCCAAGGTGCAGATCAGTGAGGTATTGAGAAAGACATTCAGCGGATTAGCCGTGCTAGATTGGGAAGAATGGCAGCCTGTATGGGTGTGGAACTTTGGGAACAGAATCGTATATCGGAAATTTTCAAAAAAGCTGGTTAGCTGGAAACATCCAGATATGTCAGAAGAGGAAGTGAAATCTGAGGCGAAAGCAGAGTTTGAATTAACAGCAAGAGCATTTATGGAAGAGACCCTACGCCTAGCTGTTCGCCTCCGCCCAGAGGGATTATGGGGGTTTTATGGATTTCCCAGTTGCTATAACAATCATGGCCAAGGACAGAGTGGATACACGGGGCAGTGCCACAATGGAACAGAGACACTGAATGATAAACTGGCATTTTTGTGGCAACACTCCACTGCTTTGTATCCCAGCATTTATTTGTGGCGTAAGATGGCAGGACACACACACGCTCAACTCATGGTGAGACACCGTGTACTTGAGGCTCTCCGAGTGGCATCCCAGCATTCATCTGGCACTGAAGCACTTCCTGTTTTTCCCTACACCAGATTGGCATTCACACACACATTGGAATTTCTTAATCGGGTACCTACACAAGAACCCTTTAACAGTTTCCACACTGCGTTTTGTGTTTGTTCTGAGCTCCAGTTTTATCATAATAGAATAGATATCGAAAGAGGAGGGGTTTACTTATGAGCTTGCGGCCAAATTGTGATTGTTTAATATTTATTAAAACATCACTGCTAAATGTAATCTTTAGTCAATTTCAAAATGTATTAAACTGTACATGTTGTGATAGCTCAATTCAACTAGCATTTAAAAGCATTTTATTTAAAATATTTAAGTATTCTTATTCACACAAGATATTTTTAAATTTTAATATAGTAAAATTTTAATTCTGGTCAAAAGCCATACCAATAAAATAATTATCAGTTATCAGCAATGGCCATAATATACAGTAATATAAGTATATCATTTTTCAAAATGTTAATTTTCATTGTTATATTTATTCATACAAAATATTTTTGAATTTTAATATTGGACCATTTTAATTCTGGTCAGAAGCCATAACAATGAAATAATTATCAGTTATCAGCAATGGCTAGAATATAATATAATTCAGGCTGATCTGACTTTATAAACTACATTCTTCTGTGAAGCTGTGTAATATGTGTGTATCTTTTCAGACGGATTTGGAGCACACACTAGGTGAGAGTGCTGCTTTAGGTGCCACTGGAGTTGTGTTATGGGGCGAGCTGAGTTTTGCCAAGTCTAAGGTCAGTAGGCCCTTATATATACAACTGTGTGTGTGTGTGTGTGTGTGTGTGTGTAAGGGTTTATAGTCTGTATTTACCTTTGTGCAAGAATCTAATGCTCCCTATAAGTCCAAATGCTTACTATTTGATATTAGACTTAGCACATATCTTGTTACCTAATGCTGCAGCTGTTATATATTTCCGTCTTTCTCCAGCGGCAGTGCGATCTCTTGCGTGATTACATCAGCTCAGTATTGGGAGAATATGTCGCCTCCCTGCAGGCCGGTGTCAGGAACTGCAGTAAAAGAATGTGTAATGCCCAGGGACGGTGCGCTCGACGGGTCCCTCACTCAGGTTACATGATCCCTCTACATGGTACCCATGAAGCTTTTCCTCTCAGTGACATGAGGTCAAAGTTTAGGTGTATCTGCTTTGAAGGATGGAGTGGAGAACACTGTGAGCAAAGAATTTCCTAAGAATGTATTTGCTGTTCTGAATTTCCATATTATTATTTATAAACCACACACATAATAACAATGACTTGGATTCATCCAACAACAACAAAAGCAAATACATGTTAATGTGAAACTCTGCTTGCAACCTATTTTATTTGTAATGTGACATTTATGAGTTAAACAGAATAAAAAGAAATGTAGAGTTTCAGTTGAGTTTATCCACAAAATGATTGAATGGTGAAAAGGAAGTGTTAAAAATCAAAACAGAGTAAGATGTAACAGTAACAGTGCCTAAAAAGCTATTTAGCTGTAACTCACCATTATCCAGTCTGTCTGGAATGACATGAAGAAACCGATACAGACTAAATCCAGAAGAACTGTGGCAATGTCCAAAATGCTTCAAGAAACCTACAGTACTGTGAAAAGTTTTTCACACTTGTGTAAAAATGCTCTAAAATGAAGATGCTGTCAAAAAATAATGTCATAAATAGATTTACTTTATCAATTAACTACTATTAACTAAATTAAATTAACATTTAGTGTGACCACACTATGCATTAAAAAAAGCTTTTTTGTGCACTTTCAGGTAGCTTTGCAAGTAGGTTTATTGAAGCATTGTGGAGACGTTGCCAGTTCTTCTGGATTTAGTCTGTGTCAGTTTGTTCTGTTTCTTCATGTTATTCTAGACGGACTGAATGATGGTGAGACCAGATCTCCGTGTGTAGCACTGGCCGTTGTCAGACTCCTTGTGCAAACAAAAAACTATACAGCAAAAGATAGAAATAATGGACTTAAAACCATTTTTTAGCTGGTGTTTTAATCATTTTGGCCATCACTATACAAATATTTAGGTAGTGTAAGCATAGAAAGACATCTGCAGTGCTTCAAGGGATTGAACGGTTAGTAAAGAAGCCTTCTATGATGATTTGCTTGATTCTAATCTCTTGATTGGTGGAGATTTCCTTGCAGAATCATGGGTAATGTCATTTTCCAGCAGGAATTCTGCTGTTGAACACTAATAATAAAAAAGGGTTACAAAAATGTTTGTAACCAAGTTTAAATAATGTGGTCTATTGACTTTAGCAAAAGCATAGATTAATAACCTCATATCTCATAGTAAGTCTGACATTAAAAGGTTTTTATGTTATCATTCTCCCGTTGACAAGCAGAGTCAAAGGTAAGTCATTTCAAGAGGCTAGTTGTATTTTTGATGAAAGATTACGAAGACATTTTTGTTATTTGTAATAATGTGCACAGATAAACCTTTCACAATAAAACCAGGACTCCACAAAATGTGAGAACATTTTCATTTATATTTATTATGGTTTTAAAAAAAAATCTTATTAAATAGAATATTATGGTCTATATAATTATTTACAGTCGTTCTACAATCACTTACAATTGCTCACAATAGTGAAAGTTCTAGCTCATTCAAAACACCCTTGATCAAGCATGTTTTACATTACAATTTAATGTTTGTTAGAGTGATAATGAATTAAAATATAATTACAAGTATGATTATTCATTTTGTGTGTGTGTTATTTTGTGTTATTAGTTGCTGTAGTGAAACTAATATAGCCAGTTGCCGACTAGTGTGTAAGCATTTAAGTGTACAAAAGAATACTGGTGAAAAGTCCATTAATTAATACATTATTGTCCAGTTACACTGCACAAAAATCAGCAGACCAAGTGAACGTTTTTAAGCAATATAACGGATTCCACTAAAGTACTAGAAGCCTTTAAGACAGAATCACACGTTGATGTGAAGTAATCAGTGCTCTTCTTGTCACAGTGCAGTAATGTTTCTCCTGTGGATCTGTGTCGAATGATTTGTTGTTATGGTCGCTGCACTGTGAGGTTGATGTGCAACTTGTGCAGCTCTTGTAGGAGTTCTGAGATTTCTTCAGCTGTTTCCTGTTTCTGTTTCACCATCTCCAAAAGTGTGTGGAGAGCACTGCTCTGCTGGACTGGAGGGTTAGCAACAGAAAACACATTATTTGATGAAACAACAATTCAACAGGCAACAAAAACTGCATTCAAAGTAAGACAGAGAAATACATAGAAATATATTCCAGCTCCAAAAAGGGCAATTTAGACAACTTTTGCAACAGCATGCAAAGTTTCTCGGCACAACAGTCTTGCATGGACCTAAACGGTTTTGCGACTTAAAACATACCTTTGCGGGAAAACGCAAAGGATTTGTTAAAGAAAACTACTGGGAACACAAGTATGAGAACACAAAAGCATTGAAATGTAATTTCCTCTCATCTGATTTTTTTCTATCACCATATCCCCTTAAGGGGCTCTGTATAGTGTAAATTACAAGATTATGCTACAAAAGCAATCAATGGACCTTGACTTGTATTGAAGCCAAAACATTTCTTTTAGTCCAGCCTTCAAACATTAACTTCATAATTTCAGCTTTAACAAACAGATTTACTCACCTAAAAAACTGAAGATAAGAATGAGAGTAAGGAGGAACGCAACAATGGCTGCACAGGCTAAAAAATAGTGCCGCCTAGTGGAAGTGCATTTGTCATTCAGTCTGCTCACACAGGGCCTTCTGACTGGTTGACCTGTTTGATAGACAACTCCTTGATCTTGCATCTGGAGGTTCCCATTGGAGGTCGGAGGAGGAGGACGGGGTGGCTGAACAGCTGATAGTGAGAGGAGGGTTTGAGTTTTATAGAAATTAGTAAGGATTTCAAAGTCATACATACACTGTCTGACATGATGAAATACCTTTGCTGTGCTGTTCAGAGTGTGTGCGGTGCAGGTCATTGATAGAGTCAACGGAATAGAGCTCAATCTCTGTCAGGTCTCGCTCGCTGACACGAACAAATGCTGGAGGAGGAGAAGGAGTGGACTTCATGATCACTCCCACCACTGACAGACAGAGAATGAAAACCTGATTCAAAGATTCAAAAATCAACATGTTATTTTGTGTACAATTCTGTCTTTTATAGAACACAAAATACATTTTGCACTGGTCTCACATTTCCATGCAATTACAATGAATGGAGACCAGAGATTTT
Source organism: Carassius carassius (assembly GCF_963082965.1). Classification (NCBI taxonomy): domain Eukaryota; kingdom Metazoa; phylum Chordata; class Actinopteri; order Cypriniformes; family Cyprinidae; genus Carassius; species Carassius carassius. The sequence goes on along the minus strand of NC_081788.1, from coordinate 17,125,444 downwards.
AAGATTAAAAAAAAAGAACACCATGAAAGTGCTCCATACAACTTCTGCACAATATTGCAAATATTTAAAAGTCATATGATTACTTTAATGTGCAATTTCAGTCACTGTAATTCCATGGGATGGAGCAGGGAAACAGTCTTCAAATTTTCACCTTTTGCATTCCCATGAAGAAAGAAAAGTTCTATGGTAGATGACATGAGGGTAAATAAATGAAGGCAGTATTATAAGTTTGAGTGAACTATTTCTCCAAACAAAAGCAAAAGATATATACAGTTTGGTAGCTAAATGCTGAATTAAGTATGCTAAATTAAGGGAAAAGCAATTACATTGTACAGTTAAAACAGATTTACTGATGTTAAATATGCTTTTATATAAATAAGTTTGAGGCTGTAATGAACAGCTGTATTAATCTCAAACATTTTTCCAACTTTGATGCATGACTCAAACCAGTTTAAGTCTGTAAAGTCAGCAGTGATGTTAAATTTTCCATGTCTGATATTGAATAAACATGGACATTTGTTTGTTTGGTAGCCTGCTGTTCACAATAACACACACACACTATATCCAGCATATATATAATATATGTGTATGTATATATATATATGTGTGTGTGTGTGTGTGTGTGTGTGTGTGTGTGTGTTTATATCAGATTTAGAGAGTAAAACGGAATAGAATAGAACCCATGAGTCTCCGATTAATTTTGGCTGAGTAGATTGAACAAAGATCAGTAGCAAATGATCTCATGTTTGATGTCTCTCTATGGTCCACATATGCGCACTAACTCAAAACTGCACAATATTTCTTAGTGGTAAACTGATGTCTGTGTGCGTGTAGACTTACCCTCTGACTGTGTGTTCATCAAACGCTAATGAACGTCTGTGGGTCGTTGTGTTGTTGACAAACACTAAAGAAAAGCCAGAGAAACCGCCGTGAATTGAACGGTCTGAAATGATCTGTGTCCGTCTCGTCCGCCTGGCACCTCTACCCCTAAATACAGCTCAAAATCCCCAGACCCAAAATAGCTGCTGCCTCATGGACGAGAAGAACGGTTATTTATAGGTTTGGGACCAAACAATCATGTTGACTTTGTGTATTTTCTAATACAAAACTCTAATATTGCAAGAAAATGTCTTAATATGCAGCTTAATAGTAAGAATGTGTTCTTATATATACATTATGTCATAAACTGTATTAGGGTAATATCAAAACTACAACATAAAAAATGTTTGTACGTTTTCTTGAAGACTAAGCGAAATTGAGCTAGCTAGCGTTGGGAACCGAGATCAGATCATGTGTTACATCGATTCTCGAACCAATGACTCGTATGAATCGGTTCCTTTTGGCGGCTCAAAACTGCACACGATCGGCGTAGTTCTTCTTCTACTTCTTCTTTTGGTTTTATGGCGGGTTGCGAACCAACTTCAAAGGTGTATACCGCCACCTACTGTGATGGAGTGTGAAAAGAATGAACTAATTTCTATATCCTATAATATAACCCACACTTCTTGATGAATTTTATGACTACATTTATCTGTTTCCTTGAATTTGAACTATCATTTAATATATTAGTTATATTGAATTCCCGGCAACCTACTGCTTGAAGATCTTCCTTAAGAATCCTCCTTTCTTCTTCATATGCTTTACATTCCTTAAAAACATGTTCTACCGTCTCATCTACCAAACAAACCTCACATAAACCTGTGTTGTGCTTCCCTATAATGTGTAAAGTGTAATTTAAATTAGAATGCCCTGTTCGTAAATGTGTAAAAATAATTTGTTCTCTTCTACTTAAATTGAGACTTATTTTGCTTTTCTTTACCGTTTTTTGAATCCTATAAAAATACCGCCCCTTATGACATGTATCCCAATCTGTCTGCCATTTTTTATTGCACGCTTCTAAAATTAACTGTTTACCTTCTGATCTACTGAGTGATATGTTTATATTTGGTTCTTCCATTTTTAATGATTCTTTTGCTACTTTGTCTGCTTCCTCATTCCCTTGAATTCCCACATGTGCTGGTACCCACATAAATCGAATTATAATTCTCATTTGTTTTAAACTGTACAACCTGATCATGATTTCTATTAAAATGTCAGTTCTATTTGTTTCGAAGGATTGTAGACTGTTAAGAACAGCCATTGAATCAGTACATATTATTACTTTATCAGGTCTAACTTCATAGACCCACTCAAGTGCCATTAAAATCGCTATCATCTCACCCGTATATATTGATGTACCATTTGTTATTCTTCCAGCCTTTTTCACCTCAAACTCTGTAACATAGAAGGCAGCCCCTGTCCTGCCATTATCTACATTCTTTGATCCGTCTGTGTATATTTGAAGAAATGAATAATGTGTGTTTTTGATATATTCACTCACATATGTAATTAAACTAACAGCTTCACTCATTTCCCTTCTATTCTCGTGTAATTGTGTATCTATTTCAGGTTGTGCTATTAGCCAAGGTGGAATTGGGGACATTATCACTACTGGAGCAAACGATATCAATTCTAAACCACCTTCATTAACCCACCCCTTTATTTTCCAAGCAAATCCTTTACCGGTTACATTTAAAATTTCCCAGCAGTCATTCAGGACTTCCCTTACAGGATGATTATCCCTTTGTCCCTGAAGATTTATCCAGTATGCCATAGCTAATTTCTGTCTTCTTATATATAATGGCATTTGTGATGTTTCTACTTGCAATACTGCAATTGGCGTGGTTTTAACTGCTCCTATAATAAGTCTTAATGCCTTAGTTTGCATGACATCTAGTTTCTTTAGCAACGTTGATGATGCTGACTCATAAACAATGCATCCATAATCTAGTGTTGATCGCATAAGACCAACATAAATGCCCTTTAATGACTGTTTGTTAGCCCCCCAGTCTTGTCCTGCTACTGCCCTCATTAGGTTTAAAACTTTAGCACATTTCTTTAATATATAATCTATTTGATCCTTCCAGGTCAATTTATCATCAAACCACAAGAAGCCCCATATAATTTTAACCTTTTCTCCCCTTTAATTTTCTTCCTAGTAAATATCTGATAACATGTTTTAGATATTGAAAATTTGAATCCCCATTCGACTGACCACTTTTCAACTATTTCTATGGCTTCCTGAATTTTATCTGTATTAAAAGATATATTCCTTCCTCTTTTCCACATGATTCCATCATCTGCATATAATCCAGTGCTAATTCCTGGTGCCACATTTCCAAAAATATCATTTATCATAATATTAAATAATATAGGACTAATTACACTTCCCTGAGGTGTTCCATTTTCCACACTTTTGATCTGAGATACTTCACCACCGACTTGAACTTGAATTGTTCTGTCAAATAAAAAACTTAAAACCCAATTAAACATTCTTCCTTCTATTCCAATTCTCTTCATTTTAATAAGTAACCCCTCTTTCCATAACATGTCATATGCCTTTTCCATATCAAAGTAAACTGCCCCTAATCCCTCTTTAACTGCTATAGCTTTTTTTATATCCGTTTCCAGCTTTACCAAAGCATCTAATGTTGATCGACCTTTCCTAAAACCATATTGATTAGGTGCCAATACTCCCTTACTCTCAAGTATATAATTTTATCTATTTACAATCATTTTTTCCATTAATTTACATTGATTTGATGTAAGTGCAATTGGCCTGTAATTCCCTGCTATCGATGCATCTTTACCTGGTTTAGCTATAGGAATTATTATTGCATGTTTCCATGACTTCGGCACTCTTCCTTCTACCCATATCTTATTATATAAATCCAATAATACTTTAAGTATTTTATCATTTGCATATTATTCATAATATAATAAATTCCATCTTGTCCAGGTGCTGATTGTTTTATTTTGTGTACTACTCTTTTAAGTTCCCATATTTTACAATCAGTATCCAATGCTCCTTCGCCATCAGGTCGTTTATTATAAATGTCCTGATGTTGATTTAAAATTTCCTGTCTTTTTATTCTGTAACTTTCATCAAGATTTTCTTTACTATGCGCTTTCTGAAAGGTTTTGACTAATAATTCTGCCTTATCCTTTTCTGTAACAGCTGTCCTTCCTTCTCCTGAAAGTACTGGCATATTTCTGGTTTTATATATTCCAATCATTCTCTTTGACATATTCCATACCTCTCCTAATTCAGTTTCCTTCCCTATAGAACTACAATAATCTCTCCAGTATTTCTTTTTTACCTGTTTAATTGTTTTCCTTGCCTTTGCTCTTTCCCTTCGGCGTAGTTCTCGAACTAATGACTCTTATGACAAATCAATCCGAATAATGAACAACGTGTTACTATGTTCATGAAGATTAAATAAGTGCAGTTACACTTGCTATATTAAATGACTAGTTAAAGATTCATATTAAGAGTTTTGTTGTTTTCAGTTTTTTATATATGAAAGAATAAAAAATAGGCCTATAGCTTTGTTTGTTTGTTTGTTTGTTTGTTTTTTTACTAGGCCTTGTGCTATTTAACAACGAGGACCAAGCAGGCATAGAAAACCTGGAGGATTGTAATAAATGGTTTATGTTTCAAGTCATCTCCAGATGATAGGCTAAACAAAGTATCTTAATAATACTGTACTAACTGACATAGCATTTATTACAATAGCCTATAGAAAATATAAAATAATATACAAATTATTGGTAATTGTCCAGCAGTGTATTTGATTTCTCGGCCAATTAAAAGTAAGGGATAAAAAATTAATATAAAACCCTGACAATTAGACAATAAAAATAAATAATAAATAAATAAATTCAAACAAGAATGTCCTAATAGATGTGACATTTCTGTTCCCATTTCTGAAATGATGGCTCTGGGGCCATTAAAAGGAAAGAGGTCTCCTCTTAAGGAAAGATACATTAAAAGGTCTCCTCTTAACACACCTTTGTAAGAAATGTGTTTCTTATTTGCTCTTTTCTGTTGAAATAAGAAATCATATTATTTGTAAACTGACTACTGAGCTCAGTAAATAACAAAATTTGGATTTTTATAGCTTTTTTTTATTATGTTGCATTGCCATTACATTTTTACCTAAACATTTATTTATCAAAAGAACTAAAATAATTGTTATATTCCTCGCCAAACACAATCCTCTTTTTTTTCTGTCTTTTTTTTTTTTTTTTTTTTGCTGCGGGTCTCAAATGTCTTATGCCATCGTTTACCGGAAGATTAATTCCGATAAAAGTGTCTGTGGGGAGCTGCTCGACAGCACGTGTACGTCAGGAATTCCAACTACATTTCCCAGGATTCTCTGAATTCACTGGCTTGTTTTGCTGTGAAAGCAGTGTGAGAGTCGACAGTGACTGCGCTGGGCTTTTGAACAATTCGTGTGTAACTGAACAAAACAACATGCTTTCTCGGGCTTTTGGAAACGGACTCTGTAACCGACTTTCAAGGGTAACGCGAAATGTCGGTCTGGTGGCAACGGCGCGGCAGGATAGGCAAGCTTCCACAGAGGTATGCACGGAACTGGGATCATTAAAAACATCATAAGCTATGCAAACGTTAAACAACTTAAAATAAACCTATGTCTTTGTAAAACCTTTACAGAAGTCTTATTTCCTGCAAAGTTCGAGAAGGGAAAGTTTGCACTTGGTGCGCTTCAGTATAATGCCCTGACTCCTGAGGTGATGTTGAATGTAGTGCGTTTTAGGGGTCTGTTTTGGCTCAGGGTGTCGTTCATGCACGAGGAACACGCGCATCTGCTGTGCTCTCCGCTCGAGCTGCTGCACTAATGAAGAGCACGAGAGCGTCCATCCGTGCAGAGTCCTCGTGGCTTGGACTGTGTGAATCACTGAAACACACAAGCTGCGGTCCGACTCATAGGGTCCCTATGCAGAGTTCACTGCTCACAAAATATAGTCTTTGTCCCAACACACTGTTTGTAAGAGTTCACTTAACATAATAAAATGTGTTCATTCTGAAAACCCTGTACGTCATCAAACGTAGACAGCACTCGAGTCGCAAATTATGTTATGTTGTATGTCTATGAGCATTTTAAACTTAAACGAAATTGTATATTTTAGGTTAGGCAATTGCTCTGATTTTTTATTATTAATAATTTATTATTATTATTATTTACAAATCTTTTTTTCATTGTTAGTTCATTTTCAATGGTCCTGTGGTGTGACGAATTAAAACGTATTGATATATTCTATGCAATCTCTCAATTAATATGATCTTATAAAAACTGTATGCGTAATAATGCCAGTAACAGTGATGAAATAATTAGACTGAATCACTGGTAGTCACAAGGCATTGAATTCTCTTGAATTATCCAGTTTGAGTGTGTGATGTATTACCTAATGTAATAAAGATAAAGCCTCAAGCACACATGTACTCTCTGTGGATCAGATAGTGTTTTAGTGTCTCATTCAGACTGCTTAGCTAACTTTGGACTGGTTTCGTAAATTGTAAATAGCTAATGTGGCCTAATGTGAGATAAAAAAAAATGGGCAGACTCGTTGGTAGGCTCCAGCTCTTGAGGTCAAAGGTCACAGTATCTTAAGCTGATGTAATAACACACTACAAATTATACTATACTGTGTTACTGTAATAATTCTTGTTATTATTTACTGTTTTATATAAATATTAACTTTATCCAACAGGTTTATTTGCATTGATTTTTCTCTGTGTCTAGGTGGCTCTCAAGAAGACCCCGCTGTATGACTTCCACAGGGCTCAGGGTGGTAAGATGGTGGAGTTTGCAGGATGGAGTATGCCTGTGCAATACAAAGACAGTCACATTAACTCACACATGCACACACGCCAGCACTGCTCCATCTTCGACGTCAGTCACATGCTGCAGGTCAGTGTGTAGACATTTCATGTACTGTACGTAGACCAATTCATATGGTTTGTTTTGATCTAAAACATGTTTACAAAATTAAGTAAAATATCAGCTTAAAATGCCACATTAGACCAGTAGTATTGGCTGTCCATTATTTTGAGACTATAGTTTGAAGTTTGTCTAATGAATATTTGCTGTTTTCTCCACATAGACTAAAGTCTATGGTAGAGACAGAGTGAAGTTCATAGAGTCTCTGATTGTTGGAGACATTGCTGAACTAAAAGACAACCAGGTAACGCTAACACACACACACACACACACACATAATGGTCAACTTTAGTAGAAAAAAAAAGCACAAGCAATATTTAGTCTCTCTTTTTTTTTTTTTTCTCTAGGGCGCTCTCTCTCTCTTCACAAACACTAAAGGAGGAATCATGGATGATCTGATAGTGACCAAGACAGATCAGGGTTACCTGTATGTTGTCTCCAATGCTGGCTGTGCGGACAAAGACTCTGCTCATATGCAGGCAAGTACAGTTAATGATCAGTAAACATATTCATTTACTTGATTCTGATTGGTTGATCAGGGCATTCAAATATTCTTGTATTATGACTGGAAAATATTAACCCCCCTTACACACCACAAGAGGGCGTCAAAGTTCCTTAACATTTGTCATTTCAATTTTTTTAATGCAGTCAGTCTATTTATAATTTTTATTTGTGTATATTTATTTGCTTACACATGTGTTTTTTCAAATGTATGTTCGTTTTCTTGTAGGCCCGACTGCAGGAGTTTAAAGCAGCAGGTCATGATGTAGATTTGGAGTTCATGGAAGAAAGTCTTCTTGCTTTGCAGGGTAAGTCATCGGTCTGTGGTATACTTGCATTGTAATCCTGCCCACATTCCTGTTTTATATTTTTAGAATACATTGGTGTGTGTGTGTTATTTAAATGCATTATATACATTTTTGGGGCATTCGATTTTACATCGGTTATATGTTTATTCATATTGTTTGCAGGCCCATCAATGGCCCAGGTTCTGCAGAAAGGTGTGGGTGATGACCTCAGGAAGCTGACCTTTATGACCAGTGTTTTGACCCCAGTGTTTGGCATTCAGGGCTGCAGAGTCACACGCTGCGGATATACAGGGGAGGATGGAGTTGAGGTGGGTGTGATCTCCATCTGACTGTATGACAACTAGACTGAAATTATTTACTATTGTTCAAAAGTTTGAGGTTTTTAAATAAATTAATACTTTTATTTAACAAAGACGCACTCAACTGGTCAAAGGTGACAGTTAAGACATTTATAATGTTACAAAAGATTTGTTTAAGGTTTCTATTCATCAAAAAACATTTTCCACAGACATATTAAGCAGTTGAACTGTTTTCAACATTGATAATAAAAGTAATGTTTCTTGAGCTCCAAATCAGCATATTAGAATGATTTCTGGAGGATCATGTGACACTGAAGACTAGAGTAATGACTGCTGAAGATTCAGCTTTGCCACCACAGGAATAAATAGAAAAGTCATTTTAAATTGTAAAATTGTTAACAATATTTCTGTTTTTACTGTATTTTAATCAAATAAATGCAGCATTGGTGATTATAAGAGACTTTCTTTTAAAAAAAAAAAAAAAACTCCAGACTTTTCTGTTTTCATGACTATTAAAAATCATTAGAGGCACCCCCCCCTCTCTTTTAATTATTAATTTATTTGTTACAGTGTAAGAACTGTTAGATATGTCTGATTAATCTATCCATTAAAAATAGTTTTTAATAGCTAGTTTTAAACACTTTTATTTTTTGGCATGTCTGTAAAGTTTATGTTCTTGTATTTACTTTATTTATGATTTATTCAGATCTCAGTACCAAGTGGAGACATTGTCTCACTGACTGAAAAGTTGTTAGCTGATGGTGAGGTGAAACTCGCTGGTCTCGGTGCCAGAGACAGTCTCAGGCTGGAGGCGGGACTTTGTCTCTATGGCAATGACATTGATGAGACCACCACACCTGTGGAAGCAAGTCTTGTTTGGACTATAGGTGCGTCAAGACTTTTATTATCATATCCCATGCATGTTTATTGAATGCTAATGTATTTGTGTGTGTTAAGGTAAGCGTCGGCGACAGGCACAAGATTTTCCCGGTGCTGACATCATTGTTCCACAAATAAAGGCCAAGACTCTGAGAAAGCGAGTGGGACTGATCTCTGCAGGACCACCTGTCAGACAGCACACACCAATCCTGTCATCTGACTCCAGGGTTATAGGTAACAAATGTATTTGTGTTTAAAGGAGTAGTTTAAAATCATCATCAATTATTCACCGATATGTCATTCTGAACCTGTATGATTTTCTTTACTGCCCACATTATTTTAGGGGAGGTCACCAGTGGATGCCCCTCTCCCTGCCTCAAACAAAATGTTGCCATGGGCTACGTGGAAGCTGGCTTCAGCAAAGTGGGCACATCAATCCAGGTGGAAGTGAGGAAGAAAGCAGTGCCAGCAGTGGTCAGCAAGATGCCATTCGTGCCCACCAAGTACTACATGGGCCAGTAGACCTACTGATCATAAAACCTTCTGTGTTTACGAGAGGGTCTGTTGAAGACTGGTCTGGTAGTATTTAGCAGTGGAGGTCACTGCCACTGGATTGCCGCTGGAATGGAGACCAACATTAGAGATTACACAAAGCCTGAGACATACACCAGCATTGAGCAATTGAACAAATGCAAACTTTAAAACACAAACATAATTTACTTCCATTTAAATGACATTCCAGGACGTTCTTTAATCATTGCACAACATTTTGGCCCCTTCGCTAGAAATTCAAATCAATTGAAATGTCAGAATGTGGGAAAGGACCACTTGCTGTTTCTGTGTGTGTGTCTAACATAGAGCACTTAAGATGTTAGTTTGAGTGTGGGAAGTTGACGTCTGTTTTAAAGACTATTGACTAAGATTCCTTTAATAAGTTTACCACACATCTGGTTAATTTTATGCCAGTGTACTGTTTTAGTGTCACAGCTTTATGATGTACAATGATAAAATAATTAACAAAGCCAATCTGAATGAGATAAATTATATTAGAAAGGTGCCTAATTTCTCTGAGTAGGTTGTCATGCTGTAGTATTATTAATGTCATTAAGTTTAGAACACATCACTGTCTAGTCTTTCGGGTTTGAAAGAACATTTCTATTTTTGTTTTCTTTTGGAATGTGGTAGAATCATTTAATTTTCTAAATAATTTTATAAACTTTTTCTTGGTTGATTGTCCCACACCTCATCTGCCCCCTCCTCATCCTCCCTTTCTTTATATCTATCTATATATTTATGTCTGTCTGTCTATCTATCTATCTATCTATCTATCTATCTATCTATCTATCTATCTATCTATCTATCTATCTATCTATCTATGACAATGAGTAATAATAAGTATTATTATTAATATAAGTAAAAAAAGTATTGGTATTATGAATAATTAACTTGTTAAAGAATGAATGGGTTTTATAAATGGTTTTGAGAAACGGACAGCCACATGTACCACCGTCTCACTTAATGAGAATTACTAGCATCATAAAACTATAAGAGTCACGGTATGCTGACGGTTCTGTTTAGCGTCCTTATTGTTTTCATACAGGAAAGTTTATAAAGTTGTAACTTTTTTTGAAGAACGTTGTGAAAGGCTGATTATTTGGGAACTGTAGTTCTCGATTTTACGTCTCTCGCAGAGGCCCTGGGTTGGAGTAATACAGCGAACTACATTACCCATAGTTCTCTACTGTTATGTGAGCCGTAGAGGAGGAGCGTGCCGGGCGTGCAAGCAGTTACCGATGGGAAGATGGTGGAAGCTGAAGCCGCAACGTGCACGATACTCCGTCCCAAACATTTCCAAAGACATATACCATCACAACCTGGCATTGGATATCGGTTACCTGGGGACAACCATAGATAATAAATACTAAAACTAAGACTGAATTCGAAGTATTTTGATTTCGGTGTGAGGCGCACCTTACATTGGCGGTGCCTAAAGCGTGGGGCCAAACTGCACAGATGATAGTATTTCTCGGCTGGGATTGTTGATAAACTGTTTACTGACCACAGCCTCTTGTTCGTTATAATCTGTCTCTTTTGAGCTTCGGTGTTCTGGAGCAGCTGTCGGGATGCCACGAAGCAAAAAGGGTAAACGCGGTGGGAACAGTTCGAGTAAGGGTGAGTTTTACACCTCGTGCTGTCACAGACCGAATAGAAACGGTCACCAAGAAATATTTTTGTTTTCTTCCAGCAACATATCCTGAAAACAAGATCACTGTAACGTTACTTGCATAATTGCAAATGCTTTGTTTTCATAACATTTGTCGGTATGTGAAACTAAACTAAAACACTGTTAAAGTATGTTTTATTGTGAGCCTAAACCTCACTAAATTATCGCGTATTTATTCTAAAACAATCAAGTAAGTTAATGTAATATTGAAAAATACAACTAACGTTAGCATTACATGCCATGCTTATTTGGTGACAAATTGCCAGTAATCTAAAAACTTGAATTTTGCATAATAAGCAAAATATTTAACAATGACTCCTTTAGAAACCGTGTTTGCCTTTTAATTCAGTAGTAAGGATAGAAGCAAAGTGATTGACTGTCAGGGTTATTCCGTCTGCAGCATGACAGGTGAAGCCCATGCCTGCTCGTGTATATTTAGCCGTAGTGATGTGTCGTTCGTGAACGAATCGTTCTTTTTGAACGAATCTTTTAGGTGAACGAATCGTTCTCGTTCACGTAATCCACTGACTCGTACTTCTCGTTCAGTGAAGTTCCTCCCTTCACAGCAGCGCGGCGCTATAAGCAGCGCATGCGCAGCTCAGTGAACCGGGTAACAACCATTTCATCCTGTCAAAGAATTACTCAACCTCGAGCCAATAGCCTTCTAGTATGAGATGTGACAGAGTATGTGATTTGTTGAATGTAGTGAACGAATACGCCCTTAATGAACGAGTTTCATATGAGTCTGAATCTAGATCTGGAGATCTTATCGTTCGTGAACGAAATGACTGAACTGGTACCCATGTCGTTCGTGAATGAGTTGAATGAGCTGATCCATGTCGTTCGTGAACGAAATGACTGAACTGATACACATGTCGTTCGTGAACGAAATGACTGAACTGATACACATGTCGTTCGTGAACGAAATGACTGAACTGATACCCATGTCGTTCGTGAATGAGTTGAATGAGCTGATACATGTCGTTCGTGAATGAAATGACTGAACTGATACCCATGTCGTTCGTGAATGAGTTGAATGAGCTGATACATTTCGTTCGTGAATGAAATCAACTGGCACATAGCTTATCTCGTTCGTGAACGAAATGAATGAGAGTAAACAGGGTTAGTCTGCCATTTAGCATGTCAATCTCGCAAAAATGCAAAAAGCAGTTAAGTACTGTACTGTGCACATACGCTTGTTTTGTTTATTTAGCAACTCCACGTTTAATCCCCGATTTATGAATGTGAATATATAATTTACAAACTGTCTGACCAAACAATTAAAATGCTAATTAGGCAAGAAAACCTTGTGCTTTGTTCATCTGAAAAACTTAATTAGACTTTATATATTGAATGTGATTATACACACATTTTAATAAAGCCAGATCAGTTTTTGTAACAAGTGAATACGTTCGTTGACTTAAGACATAACACATAATACACTTTTTTTGCCATCTGCTGGCTTATTTTGTGTAATACGAAGAAATGGTCACTGAACGAATCAGTGAACGATTCTGAACGAATCATTTTGGTGAACGAACTGAAAATGAACGAATCTCTAAAAAGAATCATAATTTCCACCACTAAGCCAAAGTGTCACGGAGCCGCGAAAACCGGGCCTTTTCGGTCTGCTCACGCGAGCTGTAATATTAAATAATAGGCCTGTGAATCTTTGGGTAGACTTCGATTCGATTCACGATTCATAGGTTTTCGATTCAAGTCCGATTTTTGCTAAATGTTTTGAAATCATTGATTCGCATAGAAATCGCTATTCATTTAGATTCTTAGCAGTTTAAATCAATTATTTTCCGAAACAGTGATTCATGATTCAAAAATCATGTTTCAAGATTGTTGCGTTTGCATCGTCAGCAGGGTTGCCAGGTTTTTTTGCCACTCAAAACTAGCCCAATAGTGTTATGAGGGTGTTCCCCGGCAAAAATCACATTCCAGGAGGTAAAATACACATTTTTCGGTGGCGGTACCCCAGAAAATGTGTATTTCAGGGGCTAAATATCATGTTATTGGGGTCGCTTCAACATGAGGACATGGGAAAAACAACCCGTGGCAACCGTGTTAAAGGGTTTGTTCACCCAATAATCAAAATTATGTCATTAATAACTCGCCCTCTTGTCGTTCCAAACCTGTGAGACCTCCGTTTATCTTCGGAACACAGTTTAAGATATTTTAGATTTAGTCTGAGAGCTTTCTGTCCCTCCTACGACTTTATTCATCATTGTCTTCCCTTCCGGGTCTGTTGTGAGAGAGTTCAAAACAAAGCAGTTTGTGATATCTGGTTCGCGAACGAATCATTCGATGTAACCGGATCTTCTTGAACCAGTTCACCAAATCGAACCGAATTGTTTCTAATGGTTCGCGTCTCCAATAAGCATAAATCCACAAATGACTTACTGTGTGTTCACACCGCTGGTGTCGAGAGTGCCAAAGTGGCCGGAAGTCATTCATTTTCAATGTAAGCCGGCGTCGAGCAGCGGCGAGGAGCATCGCGGCGTGACTTGGCGGTTGAGAGTGTCGAGGAGAGTTGAATCAGGGCAACTTTATGGTAATGAGCTATGACGCGGTTGGGCAGTAACCAATCGGAACGTAGAAGTCCACAGCTTGAGAGGATTCCAGAGAACCCAGCTCCGACCACATTAGTTCCCAAGCACAATAGAGGACAGGTTGATGATTGCTGTTTCGGATTTGCAATAATCTATGATGTGTCCCTGTTTGCATACAGGGACCTAAATTAAAAGTGATACGTGGACCAAGGTGTCTGAGATTGTTCATTTTCCTGATGAGTTGCTGATGTGCAGTAACGTTATAGGAATAATAATCTAATGATATAATAAATAATAGTACTGTAGTCCCAGTTTACTTTTAAAAATTTCCCTGATTATACTTATATTAAGTAATGTTTATACTTGATTATATTTACTTAAGTAGCATTTTCAATGCAAGACTTTTACTTGCATCAAAATATTTTTACAGTGCTTTATACATTATAAGGTAAAGGATCTTAATACTTCGTAGGGCTGTCGCGGTTAAGAAATTTCCCCTGCGGTTATTATGGGTGGCTCAATAGCGCGATATGCGGTATTACCGCAGTTTTTTTTTTTTTTTTTACATTTATCCTGATTTTGCTGCATACAAAGCTCTATCGTTGAGTTATGTAGCGTATATTGTTGCTTTTTTAACTGACAGACATGTTTTAAAACATTTTTGTTTATTGTTTAATGCCAAACAGCAACAAGAACATGCGTTTTCCAATACATTTTTTTTTTAAGAAATCAAAGAGTTCTAACATGTATTACACGTATTTGCACACGACTTTGGACAGCAGCAGAAATCTACACTGATTATCGCGCCACCACTGGCCCACCAGGACAGTGGATTCGCATTGGAGTCGATGCACTCCTCAAGCAGATAGCTTGTGTGAGCTCATTATCTGCTCACGCTCACTTGGGTATGGGCACTGACGCGGATGTTGTCCGTGACTTCAGCAGGTATGCCTGTTACTTTCACGGCTGTATTTTACAGATTTCGCAAAGGCTTCAGCTACTCCTTACTGTCGGCCGGTACCGGACTCAGCTTTTCTTTTTGATGTTGCTCCGCGACCTGATGCTTGAGGGGGCAGCTGCGCTGGATGACAGGGGACACCCTAAAACGCCTACCATGAAAAACGCTTAACATGGCTTAATGTACTAAGATATTAACAGACCAAACTCACTAAAAATCATACTAATAAAGTATACTATCTATAAAAAATCAGATGAGCCCTGAATATGAATGCAACTCGTTTAATAACTCGTTAAGCCTTTTCCTCCGATAGAAAACCGTTATAAGAAAACGCTTAATGTACTGAGACAGTGATTTTTAAAAACAAAACTCAGTAAACATTATACTAATAAAGTAGTATACGATGTAAAAAAAAAAAAAAAAAAAAACAGATGATCCCTGAATATGATTGCGAGTCGTTTAATAACACGTTAAGCCTTATGATGGTTTTCTATGAGAGGAAAAGGCTTACGCATTGAATTCATATTCAGGGATCATCTGATTTTTTGTAGATAATATACTTTATTAGTATGAAGTTTAGTGAGTTTGGTCTGTTAATATCACTGTATTGGTAAACCACGGTAAGCATTTTTCACGTTAAGCGTCTTAGAATGTCCCGATGACCTCAAATTAGATGTATTGCCGTGTCACAGGAACCTTTTTGCAGCAAATTTTGCATATCGGCTCATCCATATTCGCTGGCTCGCCCTTTTCATCGGGTTGAAAGCCAAAATGTTCCCAAACTGGCGAAGTGACATTTGATTTTGGGATGAGATCGAGCGCCTCCCATCGTTTCAGCCGGCCTATTCAAAACAAACGAAGCGCCATAAAGCTACAACGGCTCGCGAGAAAATTACAGTCATAACCATGTTGTATCATTAATTTATTTAACATTGAATGCACAGTGACAAAAAAAACTGAACACTGCGGTTGCTGCGGTTTCTGCGGTTGCTATCTTTTCTCTGCGGTTTGCTTGTCAATAGCGCGGTATTACAATATTGCGGTTATCGCGACAGCCCTAATACTTCGTCCACAACAATATTTAATGAGGTTAACTTATAACGTTACCCTCCTTGTGGTTTGTCTGCACAAGATCAAGCTTGTTTGCTTTGCGGCCACTTTAAATACAAAATAAGCATTCGATCTACGTCAGAGCATCCTCGCGCTCACAAGTCTTTCTGCAGCGTCGTGAGCAGAGCGGCAGGAGCGATTTTTGCCGCTCTCGACGCCGGCGGTGTGAACGCAAAGTTAAGCTGTTAACTTTTTTTAATGTGGCTGACACTCCCTCTGAGTTAAAATAAACCAATATCCGGGAGTAATTCATGTACTCAAACAGTACACTGACTGAACTGCTGTGAAGAGAGAACTGAAGATGAACGCCGAGCCAGATAACGAACTAGAGCTGCAACTAACGATTATCTTTATTAAAATAAATTATTAATCTAATGTTCTTTTTTTAATTAGCTAATTAATCCTTTGGATAACTTTACAAAAAAATGAGTACAACTTCTAATATAATATTTTAACCTTTATTCATTTTATTTCCCAAAAATACTTCAATGTGGTTGAAGTTTTTACAGTATACAAAAATAAAGAGGCAAAGAAAATTATTTTATTATGGTAAATATGAGTTAACGATAGCGTTTAGAATTAAACCACAGTAGCCACAAATTTACAGTTGTCTGAGACGTCATGAAATGTTCTTTAGCATCACAAACCATAAAATGTAGTCAGGGTTCTGCTATGGTTTATTTTCATAATAGGTAAACGGGTTACAAGTTAACACAATCACATTTCCTTGATTAAACAGCTACACGATGTGCCGCCGAGAGTCCTGTCTTGAATCCAGAGATCTGGAGCTAGTTCGGTGTAGATCGGTATATCAGAATCATGCAATGAGCCAGTCTGCGTTTATTAGACACTTAATAATATCACATCAGTTTGTGCTTTTAGAATCGCAGAATCTGCTGCGGTCGTTCCATCACATCTGCAGCAGAGACCTGAACCAGGAAGTTTGTCACAGATAACACGGTAACCAGTTAAACCGTAACACCGGAGAGCGCCAGAATGTTTTCTTCTGAGGTGCTCGTGCATCGCAGTTGTGCTGCCGTCGTGCACCATATCGGTTTTGCAAATGGAACAAAGGACCATTTTATTTGGCCTCTGTTTAAAGTTTTCCCATACTTTTGAAAACCGTGGTCTCTGTTTTTGTGATCGAATGCAACTTTCTCCATTCCCAGGAGCAGAAGCTGCCATTACGCGAAATGTAAACACTGTGACGCGTTGCAGCACTATAACGAACAAAAGATTGACTCGTTCTCGAGTCAAGAACCGGTTGCATCAGTTTTTGGGTCCACCAGTACTTCTTTCAGACAGTTCGATTCAATAAACCGGTTGAAGAAAACGGTTCACCGGTTCTTTTGCGCTCGACCTAATGACTTTATTTGCGATGATTGCCCTTGATTCAAGCCTTCGGTTTACCCGCGATCATAACATTAGCACAGAATCAGTTCATAATCAATCATGAAAAAATCAGTTCGGTTCAGACACTCTGTGTGTCAGTTTGCCTCACGCTGAATCACACATGCGCAGTATCAGCTCCTCGGTTCTCAAATCGGACGCGTTTGACAGAAACGGTTCCTGACTCGAGAACCAGTCAATCTTTTGTTCGTTATCTGGCTCAGCTCGGTGTTCATCTTCAGTTCTCTTTTACACACGTTCAGTCAGTGTAATGTTTGAGTACATGAATTACTCCGGGATATTGGTTTGTTTTAACTCCGAGGGAGTGTCAGAAACATTAAAAAAGTTAATGGAGACGCGAATGGGTTTAAACGATTCAGTTTGATTTGGTGAACTGGTTCAAGAAGATCTGGTTACATCAAATGATACGTTCGCGAACTGGAAATTACTACACTGCAGAGTTTTGAACTCTCTCACAACAGACACTGAAGAGAAGACAATTGCCGCGTTTCCACCGAAATTACCCGGAACATTTTTACCAGGATTTTTTTTCCACCAGGAACTTTTTTCCCCCCAGACCTGTTGCTTGGTGCGTTTTCACCACGGTGTAAAGTACCGGGAAGATTAGGCAAATAGACTGGTGACGTAGGTCTGCGCGCATTTCTCAATACAAAGTACACTGATTTTGGACGTGCATCCTCGGTAGTTCAGACTTTGTGCATTCGACTCGGGAGTGTGATGTCTGCGAGGACGCAGGTCCGGTAATTCTGCAAACAGCAGCGTACTTGATAACTTCAGTCAGCTGAGCATGGCTACTGCAATTTTCCTCACTGTATATTTACAATAAAACAAAATAGGATATCAAACACCTCTGCCTCCTTTCGTTTTCATTTAAACATAATAACAGCTGCAGAATATACAGCTATATATAGATATACAGCCATTACAATGAAATGAAATATTATATAAATTTGCCTTTTATTTTCATTTTAAACATATAGATAAATTGAATACAGACCTAAGATAACCTGTTAGATTTAGCCAAAACAAATTATTTTGTTTAACCACTAAAGAGACATCTGAGCCAACGGCACATATCAGAAGGTCTAGCCGAGGTGAGACTGCTCTCGGCGGATACATGAGGACTGAGCTCTCGCTGATCGCGTGGAGCTCACCGTCTCCGAGATCAGCGAAACACATTTTTAAATAGGCGCTGTCTTCATAAATAAACCACAGATTTGAGTTTTAAACAACTACATTCTCGCCTGAAATACTTTTAAAATTACATTTACATTTCATGAGAAAACATTACCGTCTACAGCCGCGAGAGGGCGCTCTATGCTGCTCATTGCTCCTGTAGCCTACACTGAGCAGCATAGAGTGCCCTCTCGCGGCTGTAGACTGGTTCTTGGTTCTAAATGAATGCGACTTATGTTTTTTTTCCTTGTCATGACATATTTTTGGACTGATCCGACTTATACTTAGGTGTGACTTGTAGTCCGAAAAATACGGTATTTGGAGTTTCAGTGCGAGAGCGCCCTCTGGCCTTTGGATGGAGATTTACTACTGATCACAGAACTGTGCTTCACTGAAAGATACGCATGACAAAGGCAGCTTCTGTCGAATCATGATTTTAATTCCATTTCGATTAATCATGCATCCCCTTCTCCACAGCGCCAACCAGTGCATTTAGTTAGAACTGACTGACTGAAAAAAAAGCTTAAACCATCTTATGATGGTTTGCAGGTCTTAGCTGGTTTCAGGTGGTTTCACAACTGCTATAAAATTGTATGTAGCTAATCGGTGGACAAGGTGAATTTCCATTCTGACCAGTTTAAATATGACCAAAACCAGCAAAGTAGACAAATAATACCAGATTAGAAGACCAGCAGGGTTATACATTTGAAAGATTTGAGAACTTCAGAGTGCAAGAGTACCAGTTCTTGTCAGCTGGCTTTGTCCTACAGTTGAATGTTTGAAATGTCAAACTGATCTCAGATAAGACCTGGTTTAATCTCTCTCTTCCTCCTGTTCACTGTGAGCAGGCTCACTTCGACAGGAAGTGCTTCAGCTGCAGTTGTCAAAGACTGCCCCGTCACGTGCAGGTAGCATGACCTGATCTTGATAGTGACCCCATGCCTCTCAGCCCATTAATGTTTAATAAGCTACATCTGTATATCCATTCATGTGTATTTGTTTACATCTTCTTTCATTTGTCTAAATCCTTTCATGACTTGAGAACCAAAATCCCTCAGAAGCATCCATCACTTCTGCTTTCTTGTGAAAACAGACTTCTAGATCAGTGTTTCCTAACATTTTTTGGTCAAAAGTACATCCAAGGCCCCATTAGTAAATGTCAACTACCTCTTCACTGGTACAAACCAGAAATGTTTCTTTTGACTCCTATTGTACTGGAAATGATTATCAGTAGAGGCTTTTATTGCCTCACCAAGCAGCTGTTTCTCTGAGGCAGCTAAAGTTTTCTTTCATTGTTCTTTGAGCAATCAGAGCGAAATGGGATGTTTAACAAAAGTAGTCATTTGACCTTTTAATGGTGAATTTAAATGCTAAAGTCCCCCCCTGCTGCTTGGGAATCACATGTGTCCAGTCTGTTGCAAGTTCAGCTCCACTGAGTGATGAGGCTTCTGGAAAGTACTGGAACTCAAGTCAAAATATTTGGACTAACTGTTTCTATCAACATTTTGACTCTGCAAAGTCTGAGGCTACTGTGGATTGTCTCAAATTTGTTTTCCATAAATTCCCAACCATTCCAGACTCATCCCCGACATGGTATTCATTCTCTGCTGCATGCACTGCTGCTTCCCATCGCATCCCTGCTGACATGTCTTATGCTGTTGCATGTATTGGTACAACAGTTAGACTGCCATTTGAAATTCTGTTGGAACGTCACATTCATATTGATGAGATACTGATGACTCTTCTGACTTTATTCTCCATTTGTTTTAAAATTCAGCTTTACAGTCACAGGAGGAAATTTAAAAATATATTACAATAGAAAACTTTAAGTTGTAATATTATTTTACAGTATTACTGTTTGTACTGTGTGATCAAATAAACATAGCCTTTGTGAGCATGAGATTTATTTAAAATCAAAATCAATACGATCCTAAAAACATTTTAACAGTAGTTACAAATGAGTCACATCTTTATTAAAATCCTCAAGGAAATTAGACTGATCAGGTTAAATCATGATTAAATCAAACATCATTTTAGGCAAGATCTAGTAAGGCTGTTTGAAACACAAATACATATAGTGTAATAGCTTCAATATGTTTGATTGAATCTTTTCAAGAGTATGAACTGCATGACCTATCTTTTAGAGATTAACCTGATCACTGAAGAGATTTGATTCCGTAGTTTCATGATCCAGAGTTGATCAGTGCAGAGAGACAGTGATTGGTTTAAAGAGGATAGTGTCTCAGAGAATTTAATCTGTCTTTCTGTATTTAATTATCAATTTTTTTTTTCTCTTCAGTACATTTTTTATTTTAAAACGTTATTTACAAATCTTCATGATTCTAAGACGGACACTTTCATGTTAAACTAAAGGTCTGCTGGTATCTCAATGGAAAACAAGAGGGCCATTGTATGTTTGTGTGTATATGTGTGATTGAGAAAGGCCACGCTGAACTTTGACCCAAATCAGAGCTCTGTTTCTGAGTTGTTGGTTTGCTTAGAAGTGTATGTGTGAGTGTGAGCATGAAAGAGGTGTTAGTTAGATTTTCTGTATAGTCAGACTGTTCACACTTTCAGTTAAAGTTAATGGGAGATTATTAAAATTAACAGACTGGTTTTGCAATCCTGCATGTGTGTTTGTTTTCTCTGAACACTGAAGTGAATCTTCTGGCTTTGTCCAAGCAGAGAGTTAAGGTATATGAACTTTGTGGACAGTTAAAACACACGATCACACTGACACACCCATCTGCCTAACCTATGATCATTCTCATCCTTAATTTAATTAAACTATTAAACTAATGTTCACTGTGTATCTCTTCATCATGTCTCTCTCTCTCTCTCTCTGTTTTAGGGAGAAATGGGGCGAGAGGCGAGTCTGGTGTGAGTGATGATGATTTAGCGTCGGATGTCGTCAGTCACTGCAGCAGCGCCAGTGAGAGCGCGTCAGTCATTGAGGAGGGCACAGGTACACCAACAATTAAAAACCTAAGACATGCAAATCACATCATACATGCACAACATTATCAAAAGTATGTTTTGCCAGTAGTATACAAGTGCAAAAAAACTGACTTTGTGCTGTGCAGGAGAGGTGGTAGATGAACAAACTGCTCAGGAAGAAACTGAAGACAAACTGAAGCAATGCATCGACAATCTGATGGACAAAAGGTATCAATATGCTGACGCAACAGTGAGCAGTGCAAGCACACACAGTTACTGAAAACTAAATGAGCTTTGTAGCTGTTTCACTCTTATCTTTTGTGTTTTTCAGTGCTAAGACCCGCCTGGCTGCACTAGAAAGTCTGCGCTTGGGGTTTTCTTCCAGAGTCCTGTATGAGTTCCTGTTAGAGAGACGTTTCACCATCAGTGACTGTCTGGAGAGGAGCTTGAGGAAAGGTGTGTTTTAGGACTTTGTGTTCACACATTGTCAAAATTCAGGGGAAGGTCAATGGGACACTCCTTAGATTATTAAAACTAAGGGCACAGAGACCGGTTTTGCAATCCTACATGTTTGTTTGTTTTCTATGAGTACTGAAGTGAATCTTCTGGCTATATATACATGTAGGGATGGGTCACGATTTTCAAATATTCGATTAGTCGATTTAATGACCGATTATCGCTTAGGCTGTGTGACTATTTTCTAAGGATGTGAACCGTGCCCGAGCGTGTCTTACCCCCAAAGCCCGGTTCGGTTGACTGTGATCGCTCCGTGACACGCTCTGATGCGGTTGGTTGGAAGAAGTGGGCCAGAGCCCAGTTCAGTTTAATCAGGGTGCAGTACGCATGCAGTGTAAGCAACCGCGCCAGGGAACTACTGACATGTGCAGCATGATTACATGAACATTTCTGAGAGGCAGGCGCAATAGATTTATAAAGCAATATGTTGTGAGAGGGTCTTCGGTGTCAACGCATCTCAATCGACTCAAAAAAATGAACCACAGTTAACAAAATGACCGAATGCAAATGCATTAAAATGATTTATTTGTAGACGGAATAAAATCTAATATTCCACTGGTTTGATAACCATAAACATTTTTTAAACCATTTAAAAATTAGACTCTATGTTGATTTTTCGCAATAAGCTTTGGGCTTTGTTACTTTTTATTATAACACAAAGCCTCAGGCTTCTGTCAATTTTAAGATAAAATACAAACAATAAATGTTTTTTTCGCTCTTTAATCTGTAGTGAGATATTCGCCTCCTTTCATGTGGCATGTGAATCAATTATATTTTCCTGTTTAATATTTGCAGCATGAAAGTAATAACGAATAAATATTTTAGTGCATGTTGAAAAACTGAGCAATTTAATACAAACTAGTGTCTCGTGAAATAAATCAATTTGAGTTTAAAAAATCGTCAGTAAGCCTATTGCTGTTTTTCGTTTTAAATGTGAAGAATGACAGGTGCCACATACCTTTTTTTTTTATTAATATTTTGGCGGAGTATACAGGTGTAATATATTCAGTTTTACTTCGTGATGCAACATGATTTCATTGTCGTAATTTTGACTTAATTCCTAAAATATTATGACGCTAATTTTTTTTTTTTTTTTTTTAAACAAACAAACTTGAATTTAACAAACATAAAATGTTCCAATAATATTTCTGACTTAAATTAATAAAGAATCAAAACGAAATATGACCACTTTGCTGTTAAAAACCAAAACTAAGCTATTATAATGGCTGCTACAGCAGCTGTGTAATGAGGACAGCGACTCGGGCAGAGGAATCTGATTAGCCCCGGGCCGGACCGTGTAAGGCTCTATATTGGTTCCCTCATTTCAATTAAAAGCTCCCCCTTGGTTTGGTGGGCCCATATAAGTACCACCTACTTTTTTTCATGGGAGGTAGCTAAATCTGACAGGGTAGCAGAGATGGACAGAATACCGGCCCGGAGCGTGAAGTGCAGTGCGAGTACAGGCCAGCGGGGGAAGGAGAAAGTGCCAGTTACTGTAGAACTGTCGACATGCTCATTTTTTTTAAATAAAAATATGAAATAGGTTGTTGTTATAAATAGTCATTAAAATTAATGTTCAAATTAGTGCCGTCATTCAGGCTGTTCACAATGTTTTAGTGCGTACTGTGTTTTATGATATTGTTTTAGCATGTAATGTGTTATTCATGTGTGAAATAATCTGTTCTAATCTTAATCTGTAAACTTTTTAAAAAAATGCTATGAATGTTCATGCTCATTTTAAAAATAGAAATGTCCTTAGCAGTTGATAATAAACGGACTTATGTTAATAAGTGCTGTCATTCGGTTATTTTATATTAATGTTTCAGCAATCATACAACCATCAATTGGCTTGGGTTCGGATAGACCTTTCTAAATTATTTTCCTTTTTAAGATAAGTAAACAATATATGTGAGAAACCATGTAAAAGCACAGAAAGGATAAAAAGTCTTTATATTATATTACATTGTATCTTTTTTTTTTTGCTTATTACATTTATTATTTATTCACAAAATAGATACGAAGGCAAAAAATAACAAAACCTGTTAACAAAACACTAGTCTGTGTGCTTCTACTTTTTAAATCTGTCAAAAAAACTACCACTCTTCATCCATAAGCAAACTGTAAATGTATCCTCTATAAAGGATAAGAAAAAAAACTTGATGGAGGGCAGCGGGGGGAGAAATTCCAGGCTGTATTTGGATGTAGACATGTTATTTTTGGTTTCTCTCGCTTTGCAAATAAACAGAGTTTACTAACTTGATAGTGTCTTTATCTGTAGGTGGAGGAGAGGAGCAGGCCGCTGCTGCTACGGTGAGCGCTCTCTTGTGCATGCAGCTCGGGGGCGGAGTTGAAGGTGAGGAGGGCTTCAAGATGCTCAGCCCCATCCTCAGCTCCATCTTGATTGACAGTTGTGCCAGCCTGTCCGCTCGACAGAGTGTGAGTTGATGCCTCAATATACGTCTATAAACTACGACTACATAAACATTTAAAATGGGATTGTTTACTTATATCTTCACCTTTTGTCAGTGTGCTCGAGCTCTGGGTATGTGCTGCTACGTGTCTGCCTCAGATGATGCAGAGGTATGATCAGATCTTGTAAAATACATATGAATATTTATAGATCTGCATGTTTGTAGAAGCATCATCTGTCTTTTCCTCCTGTCTTTTTCAGGACCTGATAAAGTCTCTTGGTCATTTGGAGAGTGTGTTTGTGGGTGCATATCCCCTCGGTGATGGCACTCTGCCCACTGTCAAAGCCGGGACCCCTGCACTCCACAGCGCCGCCCTGCAGTCATGGGCTCTGCTCTGCACCCTCTGCCCTGCATCACGCATTAACACCATTCTCAGCCAGTGAGTTTGAATCGCAAGAAAGCGCATCTTTGCACAAATGTTTAACAAGTTTAACAATAACCAATTTTTTCTTTAAAAAATTCTAATTCTGCCAAATACTCACAGCACAAGCCACAATAATCCAAACAGCCTATAAGATGCAAAAAAAACGGTTCTGCACACTATAAAGGACAACAAAAAAACAAATGCAAGAAACATATTTACTGAGGAACGGCCGATACTTGTTTTGATAATGTTTGGACCCATAAATCTACCCATATCTCATTGCTAAACTTCAGTAACAAAGAACTTAAACAACAACAAAAACCTACTTTTTCTATGCTCTCAATGTTTTTATATCCCTCCATGTTCTAGCTTATACTATTGTACTTAACTTTAAATTGCCAGCACCTCTCATGGCATTGCATCCTTATGATAAGTCGCTTTTTTATTCCTCATTTGTAAGTCGCTTTTATAATTAGGCACTGAAGAATGTCATGTTGTTGTTTTTATTTCACATTTGCTTTTTTCTTGTCTTTTTCACCCTTATAGTGTACGGGCTTGCAACTTTTTGCCTTTGTTGTTAAAAAGCCACAATCCAAAACAGTTCTGATATCTAAGCCACAGTGAATACAGAAGGCATTATTATATTTTATGTATTGCTTTCATCAAGGTGAAAAAAGCTATCTGACAACACCCAGATTGAATAGATAGATTTATTTGTCTGTAAAATGATCTTTCCCTTTGTCTTGTCTTTTAGCCACTTGCCACGTCTACATGCGTGCTTAGAAAGCAGTGAGGTGAACTTCAGGATTGCTGTGGGAGAGACCATCGCTCTGCTGTATGAACTGGGACGGGACATTGATCAGGTGTGTGTTGTGTAATGGTGAATAAGTTTGAATGTCAGGAAGATGGCAGTGTACGTAATGTGTGTTGTATTTCAGGAGTTTGTGTATGAGGACTGCGATGCATTGTGTGACAGTCTGAAGAGCCTAGCGACTGATGGAAATAAACATCGTGCTAAAAATGACCGCAGGAAACAGCGCTCAATCTTCAGAGAGGTGCTGCACTACATTGAGGTGACAGGAGAACCACAATTCATGCCTTTTTATTTTAAAATAACATGTCATTAAATTACATCCAAATATGTTATAGCCACGTTGCATGCAGGCCTAATAAGCAGAGTTGTTCCAGTACTGTCTTAGATGGTTATGGTTTTAAGATTTACTGACATCAGACCAAACATTCCTTCCTAATTTCAGAATGAAGATTTCACAGAGGAGAAGATCCAGTTTGGGATTGAGGCCATCTACGTTGATGGCTGGATGCGCCGCAGGATTTATGATGCCTTTAAGGAAGTGCTTGAGTCGGGAGTCAGACACCACCTACAGGTGAGTATCTAAATAAATCGATATTGAATGAAATCAGAATTGAAGTGCAGGCGTCTGATTCTAAAACAAATCAGAAATTCATTGCTTTGTAGTGAAAGTATCAAGAGCTGAATGGAGTTTTTCACTCTCAATTTCTAATCTAGTACAATTTAGAGTTTGTTAAAAAGTTATATTCTTTATAAAATACCTGTGGCATTTTAAAATTGTGTAAACTAAAAATATATATATTTGTAGACCAGTTTAGAATTTTTATTTAATGCTTTTTTTGTAGCGTGTTTTTAAATCATTTAAAGTCATCTTGAGGCTACCTTTAACGTCTTTTGAGCTCCCCATACAGGCCCTGACTCCATGTTTGAGAACCACTGTTCTGTACTGTTTGTTATGAGTTTTTGTGTCTGTTTTTGTAGTTTAATCCTTTATTGAGGGATATTTTTGGACTCGGACCTCCTCTCATCCTGGATGCGTCTGTCAAAGCCAGCAGGATCTCCCGCACAGAGAGGGTAATCTTGAACCTTTTCGCTTATAATAAATAACAAAAGGTGACACTGACATAAAGTCAGAGTGAAGTCAGATTCAATTGATTTTGTGAGCTTTCTGCCAAAAAAAGCTAATTAAATCACGTTTTGTGTGTGTGTTTATGCAATTTTGGTTCGTCTTTTCACAGCATCTGTTTAACTCTGCTGCATTCAAAGCTCGGACTAAATTGAGGAACAAAGTGAGGGACAAACGTGCCGATGTGATGTGAGGATGAATGCGACAAAGAGAAACACTACATCCTTAGAATCCACTCGGCTCACTTGAAATTATAGTTTGACATACTGCCAAGCCAGAGACTTGACAATGGACATGCGTGACTGTCTGAGTGTGAAAGGCTGGGTGTGTGCACGTGTGTATGCGGTGTTGTGTTTTTATTTAACATCACAGTGTGAAAGCTAGGAATCCTACTATTAAACAAACCTGAAATATTGTATCTTTATAACAACCTCTTGTAAGGCTGTATTCAGCTTTTCTGTTGAAACCTGTTTTACCTCCTCGAGTGTTTTTGGGACAAAAGAGAATTTTTATCATTGAAACATTAACTTTTTACAGCTCTGCTGCAAACAAAGAGGCCAAGAAAACCTAGTTCTTTGTAGTTTTTCTATATGCATTTTATAAATGGATTATGCTGATGCACCTATGATCTGATGATGCAAACAAATGAAAATTTATCTTTGACTGCAGTTTGCCAGAGTTAGTGCAGACCATTGTTAAACCTCTCTCACTGACACTAAATCAACCATGTTTCATATCTTAATTATAGGGTTGAATTAAGATGTGAATGGTTGTTGTTGTTTTTGGCTTTGTTTAGTCAAATAAGGTTTTTGCATCATTGTACCCTTACCACAAGCTCATGTCTGCACATTTAGGTCATGCTTTCAACATTTCTTTTGAATTTCTTTCTAAATATAAAAAACACGTCATAAGTTTTCTTTGAAGCAAAAGTACTGTATACAGCAGCAGGATTTTGGAAGAAAAAAGTAAATAAATTATGTAATTCTCCTTAACAGTGTTGGAAGTCTTTTTGACAGGGGCAGTTGTATTTTTTGGTAAGAGAAAATTCATGGAGAAAGTGATTGCTCTACGAATCTTATCAGCCTGTGTATTTGATTGCATATCATTTAAAGTTTGTTGTTTGATAGTCAGTTTAAAAAATATATACATATATTGTTCGTTTGTTATTATATTTCATTTTAAGTAACTAATTAGGATCATGCTCATGGTTTTTTTAATTTTACTCTTATTTTGAAAAGCTATTTACACGGCTCCTTTCATGGGTACTCTCGCGAGATTTTCGACCTAACTCATAAATTTGGCTAAAATGTTCAGCCTTACAAGTAAACATACAAAGGTAAATTATAACAATTCTGCATACTTAGCAATAAGGGCAGATCTATCAGCTCGCACTGTGTCAGGAATGAACTAGCAAGGTTACCGAAATACAGAGCATATAACTGAAAGCACCAGTAAGTGCTGTATGGGGTATGAAATATCGGTGCTCTTTGGTTGTATGGGATAGTATATATATTTAAGAACTAGAACTCCAAGGCACTCGAATTCTATAGTGAAAAGTTAAAAAGCCTTTATTGCATCACTGGCTTTATACGTTAAAACTCTTTTTCAGTTGATCAGCTGTTATTTCAGAGCGTTTCTCTTGTAATTTTTTTTTTCTTTTTTTTTGGAATGCAGATTCAGATCGATTAAGGTACAAATCACTTGTCTGATATGCCCATCATCAGGAGACACATCAAGGTGTTTTAATATGTTAATGTTTTGTCCTTTGTATTTCATTGCTACACAAAACTATTTTGCGAGGAGAGGAGCAGCAAACTCTCCAGAAATGTAAGGACTGTTGTTCCTGGTACCTCTGTCCTTTCTGTGGGTCTGAGATGTTCAAACCCACCATTTACTGGGTCACAGAAGAAGAGCAATATGGCACAAGGGCAAGTACTAAATAATGCTTTTAAGAAATTAAAAGCATTTAAATGTATACATTTTACTTGAAATGAAGTCATAGGAATAAATGTTTATTCTGTTCCTTCAAATATTAAAATTTACTGAAGCATAGAATTTTATAGAAGCATAAGCAAATCTTAATATTACATGGATTTCTAACAGAGGACTCTTTCACTAGAGTTCTTCATTTTTAAATGTCATTTAAAGGGCCAAACTGCTCCACACATTCACTGCGTCAGCTGCACATCCATTTTTATGAGGAAAAATAGTTTTCTAAAACACCTGGCCATGTGCGAGAGCAAAAAACCAAAGGTAACGGTTGTAGAGTTGAAATCAGAGGAGCGTTTACCTGCACCAGAGCTTCATCTGACTGCATCTGAGGCTGGCAGTACTGAGGAGATGCTGGTCCGTGAGGGACACAAAAGTCTGATCTCTGAAGGTGCTCAGAAAAATAGAAGAAAGGCAAACTTTAAGCTTTTCTATTTATAAAAATAAAAACATTTTTTTTTCTTTTTTTTATATTTACATACACTACTATTCCAGAGTATATATATATATATTTATCACAGCTTCCACTAAAATATTAATCAGCATAACTGTTTGTAATGTTGATAATGATAATAAATGTTTCTTGAGCATCAAATCAGCATATAAGAATGATTTCTGAAGGATAAAGTGTCAGTGAAAACTGGAATAATCTTTGGGGCCTTGTTTTGTCTGGATTTGTGACAAGCTGTGGAAATTGATATAAACATACACAACTCTATTTGCCCTGTGCTGTTACAGGGTTGGTTAAACATGCCTGAACCAGCTAAATAATGTCTTACTAGGCATACTAGAAACTTTCAGGCAGGTGTGTCGAGGCAAGTTGGTGCTAAACTCTGCAGGACACCGGCCCGCAGGACCGAGTTTGGAGACCCCTGCTGAGACTATCATTCCATCCAGTCACAGGATTTCAATCAAGTTTGATAATTTGAGTAAATTTTAGAGCACATTGTTTTCAGTTGTTGCCCATGTTTCAGAGTTTATTGCCTTCAGAATGGCTGGAAAGTCTGGTAATTTGTGGTCATTTCTCAAGTGACAGTGAACACTGGACTAATCGCTACTGAAAAAATATTAAAATAAAAAAGTTATTTTAAATGGAAATAATATTTCACAATCTTATTGTTTTTACTGTATTTTCAATCAAACAATTGCAGCCTTGGTAAGCATAAGAGTCTTATTTGAATAAGATTAATCTTACTGACTACAAATCAGACTATTTATTAGACTACTTTCTCTTTTTTGAAAAAGGTACTGTACTTGCTGTAGATGAAAACACACATGCACACACATTAAAGTTTTATTTATATAATGCTTTTCACAATGAACACAGGTGTGATGTCACGTCCCTTCACAGATCAGTTTGCTGGTTTATATGCTTAACTACAATAGAATCCTGATAGGGTTGCAGTGATGGGTGGGTCTCACGGTGGTTTTCTGGCCTGTCACCTGGTTGGTCATTATCCAGATTTCTACAGAGCATGTGCGACAAGAAACCTAGTGATCAACGCAGCCACACTGTTTAGAACCAGACAGTGATATTGTAGACTGGTAATTCACTCACATTTACATTGGTTAATAACCCAGTTATTAAAGATGAAAAGGTGTTTGCAGTGGCTGAAGGTGACTGTAATGGTGTCATGTGTTTATGCTGTCCCTTCAGGAGATTTTCCTCTGTTGTGCTTCAGTATGCTTTTGACCTGGTGCCCACATCACAGTCCCTCATTTCCATGCTGGAGAGGTCACCTATAATACATGCTGCACAGGTATACACACAAACACACACAAGCTGTTGAAATCCTTTGTTAGGTTTAACTCACTTCTGGGTACAAATCTGTCCCCATAACATGGTCAGAGAGGTGTACACTCACTTATACTTGCACACAAACACACAGGAATAGTGATTAGTATGTAGTATTTCTTTGTGTAGCATAAGCTTAATATCTAAATAGTAGATCTTAATATGGTCTGTGTACGTGTGTTTAGATCCGTGCTCCTCTGTTGTTGATGTTAGGTGGGAGAGACAGGAGAGTATCACCTCACCAGAGTCTGGAGCTCTACAGAGCACTCAAGAGCAGGAGCTCACCTGTCAGGTACAAACAAACAAACAAACACCTGCATTTAATAAACACACATATTATACTGATATCATTAGTCACTAGGCTGATATTGTTGATATTGGTCATTAATGGCATCTACAACAGCCTTGTCAATGGATAATAAACTTTTTCTTTTTGCAGAATATGATACAGTTTGAGATCAGGAAGATTATATTTTTTGTCTACAATTTTTTTTTTAATAAAGAAGTTGACTATGCTCACTAAGGATGCATTTATTTGATTGAAAATACAGTTAAAACATTTTGAAATATTTGTACAAATTCAAATAACTATGTTCTATTTTAAAATATTCTAAAATATAATTGATTCCTGTTATGATATAGCTGAATTTTCAACAGCTATTACTTCAGTCTTAAGTGTTACATGGTAATTCAGTTTGGTTGATTTGGAGATTTTTTTTTTTAGGATTTTTTGGTGAATAGATAGTTTAAAATAACAGCCATTTATTTGAAATAGAAATCTTTTGTAACATTAGAAATGTCATGTTTTATCAAGTGAATGCATCCTTGCTAAATTAAAGGTATTACTTTAAAATAAAATAAAAATCTTACAGACCCCAAATATATGAAACTGTATGTTGTATTAGTAAATTTTCAGTTAAATAAATGCTGATTTAATTTGGCTATGTTTGTCCTTGGCTGTTGAAACACCCACTGCAGTCAACCACTGAACACTATTCTGAAGTGTTCCGCCTGCTCTTTCTTTTTTTCATCTTTATCACACACACACTCTCTCTTTCTCTTTTTTTCTGTCTCTCAGGTTATTGTTGTACAGTGAAGAGGGTAATTTGCTGTCTAAAGTCAACACTCAGTATGACTACTTCCTCAACATTGCTCTGTGGTTTAAAGAACATTTAAAACTGACTCAACATTTCTCAGAAATGCATATGAAAATATTCAGCAGATGTTTTTTTTTGTCTGCAGATATTGTAATTGACATTCTTGCCGAAACTGTAAATGTCCACAAATGTTGCAGTGAAGCTGAAGTTACAGGTAAATGCAGGTCATTCTCCACTAGGGGACAGACCTGTCCACGTTAAATCAGCACTACTTTAATAAGGGGTTAAATGCCAAAGGATGAAGTGATTTAGAAATCAGAGCTCATGTACTGTCATACTGAACTTCTCTTTTTAGAGTCAGTATCTAAACATGCACACTCTTTTGTGAGATTTTCACTCTTCACTATGTTTTTAATGGACAGTAATGGTCTTGCCATTTATTCAGATCAAATATATTTTACTTTAAATACAAATACATGATGATTGTTTGTAGATTTAAAGTAGTTTGCTTATGAAAAAAGTACATGAAGGGTGGAAAGTAGAAGAGAAAAACAAATACCTGTTTTCTAGTTTCTGAAAAGTATCGCTAGAGATCTTCAACATTCCATATTCATAAACATGATAAGAGTTAGAAATGAGTGGTGTTCATTTTGGCCAATGTTTATGCACTTACATCCCGATGAACATGCTAGATTTGGTGGCAGCTGTACATGTGACTTTTGTGTCCATTTCACTAACAGCCACTTAATTCAATTCATTTCAATTCAAGTTTATTTGTATAGAGCTTTTTACGATTCAAATCATTACTTAAGAAAGGTATTAACCTCAAAGATTTCTTTGTCTCAGTTTATAGCAGCATTTTTGTCCTTACACTTAATCTCCAAATCCTCTTTGACAGATTCCTTCAGCTCTTGTGTTTCTGTCATGAACTTTTGATTTGCCATTTGAGCACCAGCCAGCTTTATGTTAGTGTTTTGTGGCCAATTGTAGCATGTGGATTTTCAATATTCTGTCAGTCTCACGGAGCAGATTGCTTTATAACCTGTTAAGATTGCATTGCTAATGACCCACAGAGAAAGAAGTAGAACACAACAGGTCACCTGAGACCACTGCCACGATGTGTGTGTGTGTGTGTGTGTGTGTGAGAGAGAAAGAAAGAAGGGTCTGTATTATTCACCCTTTGCTCTGGTTTGGTGTAGGTGTCTAGGCCTTGGGCAGGTCAAATATCATTAAAAGTCTTTACTCTCTGTCTCAGTTTGCCTAGATGCTGGATGACATGTTCATAAAGGAAGATTAAAGAGCAAGGCAGAATTTGAGAATAAACACAAACACCCAAAAAACAGAAAAACCATTGCCAGGAGGTGAAAAGCAGATACAAAGCAGAAGCAGATAGGGAGAAAAATCTGAGTTAAAGCTTTCACTGGGGTAAAATGAGCCACAGCTTCGTTGGTGCTCTCATGAGCTGTGATGGGACACATTAAATGAAAACACAATAGTTGATGATGGCTCAAGCATTTTTTTCCCCCAGAATGCTTGGAGTTGGGTAAGAAACAGTAGGCCTGGGGTACATTGAATCAACAGCAATAAATATGACTAAAATATGAAATATGAATAAATAGTGAATCTATTTGAGTTGGCAGAATAACACAGCATAAACTACATCCTTCAGACATTTTTGTTATACTTTGTTTCATGTTGCCTCAGTTGCTTTTGGATATTAAAAGTCTTATATAAGCTGTTTCCTTTGATCCCTTTTTAAAGATCTTCAAACTTATACAACAACTCTGTTTTGTTTTCAACAGAATTCGATTCAAATTCGAGAAAGGGTGAATAAGGAGGGACAGAACTGACCAGTCATACCCATTAAAGAGAGAATATACAAATGGTTGCTCGTGTGTGGTTATCAGTGTGTTTAGACAGAAGTGAGTAGAGGAGATTCAACAAGAGTATTTCCACCTGCTAGTGATTTAGTGTGTTGCATAGGAAATGTGATACTGCTTAGTTTGAGGGATGTGAGTGATATGAGTTTGTGCAAGCCTGAAAACATTACTATACTTTCATAGGGCGTAAAGGATGTGTTTGTGGTTATGTGTTCAGGGGGCCGGAGGCTAATTGACTTTTGGGGTAATTAGCATGTCGTTGAAAATCATTAATTTTACTCACTTTTCCTCCCTCATGCTTCCATTCGTGGGCCGGTCTGCAGCGCTCTGCTCAGTTGTCACTGTAATGGAGTCCATTAGCTGCCCCTGGCATGGGAGGTGATCAGTCAGAGAGTAAACTGGGTAAAAAGGCCAAAACTGTCACCAAACAACTTAAGCTAATAGCGTCACCACTTTACTTGATGAAATGTGTTTAACACGCTCTCATGCTTCACTTTTCTCCCTCCATCCCTCAGATAAACACACATGACCAACACCCATATATTCCAGTCTCTCCTCTCTGTCGTCCTCTGTCATTTTTTCTTTCCACTGCTCCCTCCTTTCCACCGTTTTGCCATTTAACTTCTTGGGAGTGATGGTGCTGGAGAATATTAGGTCACTTATAAAGAACTGACATTTCCTTTCAGAATTTGAATGTTATGACTTGGCTTTAAGGTGAGACGGGGTTCTGAAACACTGTGTGTGTTCTGCAAGCAACAACAAATCCAGCAATTCACCAGTGAGCAAAGAAAAAAAAATCTGTCTGATTTTGTACGTGCTCACTTAGAACTGGACTATGTTCAGAATAGAACACTAATATACTGTGTACAGTACACTGAATCCTGCCTATTACTAAAAATAGCATGTGACAGTTAATATTTCAAATATTATGCAGTGAAGTACAGTAATATGCATTGTTTTTTCATTCTTTGGCTGTGTCTTAATTGAGAGGCTGCATTCAAAAACCGAATGCATCACAGTGGCACAATTTCAAAGCCTTCCTCAAACGCAGCCTTGAAATGCGTCCTTCGTTTCCCAGGCCATGAAGGATACAACAAATGGATCAGTCGTGGACCAAACTATCCCCAGATTCATAGTGACGAGGAGATTTCCCCCTTTCATGTAAAAGGGCTTTGAGTACCCAAAAAAGTTCTATATAAATGTAATGAATTTATTATTATTATTGCGTATCAGTGACGACAGGATGTACATATATTATATATATATATAAACAACAGACAAACAAAACGCCTGTTTCTGTCAGGTGTCTGAATGAAAGTGTCTTTTTATGTTTAGTTCTGTAATTGATTAAATTGCATTAATTTATCATTTATGACTAGCCTATATAAATGACTATAAATGAATCTTCTGTGTGTGTGTAATTATGATTGCATTAATAGCAGTTCTTTTGCTCTGTTTGTTTTAACTGAGTCAGTAGATCACTTATTTTTCTGCCCTTGGCTTCATCGTGAGCACCGCAGTCTTAGCGGTTATTGTGGTGGGATGTTTTTCCCTCCCATATCTATGTCTCAGTCCAGAGGATGCTGCTTATCCAATACTAGATGGTTTTGGCTCTACATGACAGAGTTTCTCTTATATTTACATGCCCGGAAGGTAGGATATGTCTCTCTGTGTCCATTTCTAGTTATTAAATGTGTGCTTGAGGGAGATGGAGCAATTCTGCTCTATAGTGTAGGGTTCAAACCAAAGACTTTTTGTAAACCCAGATTTGTGATACCTCACCCTGGCATCAACCCTGTCGTATGTGTATTTGTGTGTGGTGTTTTGGAGTTAAATATTTTGACTGCAGTGAAAACACTAGTGCCATGGTATCATATGACCACACCAATAGTTGATACATACCACTGCAGTGAATTAATACCATATTCATGCCATTTGGTATTTCTGTTTTTGACCAAAGCTCTATATATTAATCCAGCATTTTTTTGAGCTCCTGTCACTCTGTCCTATAGTTTTCTGCATATATTTAAACACTGTTCAGTTCATGTCCTTTGTTCAGTTTTAAATGTTTAGGCTGATAAACAGTCCTAATGAGTGTGAACGCAATCTCCCTTTAGTCAGAGGCCTGCCTCTAATCACAGTAACAAACAGAGACAGACCGGCTATAATGTTTGCCACATGTTCCTGATCACAGATCTGCAGGAATTACGCCATAATCCTAATTCAAATGACCACAACTCTCAGATTGAATTGCTGCTTTACACTGGTGAAGTCACAGCACTGCTCATGGCACTGTAAACTTAATTCAGCTCTGAGGCACATTTAAACAGTTATATATACAATATACCTTATACTCTATGTACTTTAGCCATGTAATTTGCATCCCAGTTTGTTATTATCCTGTCTTTCACATATAGGCTACATTTTGACAGAATAGGAGTATGCTGCATTCTGCACAGAACATATTCTGGGGTTATTTTATTTAACAAAAAACAAACAAACAAAAAAAAAAACAATGTAACACAGTTCTTTCGTGGGAAGTAGGAGGCGGGAACCGGCAGACAATCAAATAAGATTTTAATTACAAAATAAACACAAAACAGCGCGTCAGCCCCTCACGGACGACTGACGCGCACAAATAAAAACCAAACACAACTAAAACCCAGGCCTGGTCCTCTCTCGTCCTTCACTGTCGTCGCTCCGGTTTTATATCCTTCCATCTCCGCCGTGG
Organism: Carassius carassius; assembly: GCF_963082965.1. NCBI lineage: Eukaryota > Metazoa > Chordata > Actinopteri > Cypriniformes > Cyprinidae > Carassius > Carassius carassius. The sequence continues at coordinate 17,089,459 of NC_081788.1, read as the reverse complement.
GACTCGAGACCGGTGGGTCGAGCAGGTGTCGCTCATCTCCAATCACTCCACCGGCCTCACCCCGTTCCCACGGCTCTCGGCTCCGCCCCACTCGTCACAAACAACAACAACAAAAAAACATGCAGAACAACATTTCTGGCATCTAGCTGACAGGAATGAATATGATTATTTTGTAGTTTAAATCCAATTTGAAATATAAAATAATTAGTTACAAGCATTTAAAAAATGGGTTATATTTATAATATAATTAAAATTCTTTTTTATTTCTAAAAATATATATTTTTAAATATATATATATAATTACTTATTAGTTAGAAGCATGTTATATGATATGACAAATTAAGAATTTTTATTTATTTATAATATTAAAACAATATTTATTATTATTGTTAATACTATTTAAAATGTTTTAGTTTAGTACATTGTTAGTATGTTGTTTTGGCAAATATAGCATGTTATCCTAGCTGTCCTAGCTATCCTAGTGTCTATCAAGTAAAATTTTCCCGGACTTCCCAGCTGCTCTCTCTCTCTGAAGGACAGCTGTGTGATAAAGTAAGATTGTTCTAACAGTTTTTTTTTAAAGCTTAACGGTAGCAGTTCTGTTGTTTTAGTAGGAGGAGTATAAATATCAGTGTTGGAATGTTTGAATGATTTAGAAAAGCGCTCACTAGAAGACTGAGTTTGAGGGTTTCAAAGGCCTTCTAAAATTGTTCTTTCTCTAAATGCTATCAGTCAGTGTCAGACTGCACATGGGCTGTATGTTTCTATAGCCTGATTCTACACACCTACCCACCTATTGTACACAATTCATCACTGGTCAAAAGGTTTTTAACCGAATGCATCCTTGAATACACATCCTTTCTCTTTCATTCACTTCATCCCTTTTAATCTGCCAGTTTTTTCAATACCAAAAAATGTTTTGGTATTGAACTCTCTCCAGCCCTTCATCACTCGCCCTCGATCAGCTCCTTTCAGTCCATGTTTTGCTGCTTTACTCAGATCAGTGAGGGGCCCACCATTCTCTCTCTCTCTCTCTCTCTCTCTCTCTCTGATGAGGTGTTGTGTCATTAAAGTTCTCTTTCCCAGGAGGCCAAAATCTTGAAGTGTGTTCTGAATGTTACTCTCTGAATAGAATCTTTTTAATCTCAGGTCTTCCTCTGCTGAGAACTCAGATAGTCTTCTGAATCCACCAAGACACCAATTGGACTTCAAAAACAGCTCAATGTGGATTTCAATGGGAAAAGTTTGTGGGTTTGTCATAGGCTTTGCAAAAGGAGTTATTAAAGTATTTGGCAGCACAAACAATATTCAATTGACATGCAATAATAATAATAATAATTATATGACCTCTTTCAGGGTGTCTTGGTGAAGTTAAAGCCGTCAGGCAGGGTGCGTTTGCAGTATGGTGTTAGCTATGATAAAACTATAAGAAAATACAGTGATCTGGATTTGGCTGGGTGCCTTTTTAGTAGGATCCCATCTCTCTCAATCAAGTCTGCAGTCCCACAAAAACACATTACTTTCAGCAGCTTAGATACCCAAACAAGGCAGAGACAAGAACAGCAGAGAAAAAGAAAGCCAGAGGGGATTAAAACAGAAGAGAACATAAAGAAGGTCAATCATAAAAAGATATACCCTTCCTTCACCAACTAACACAATTCACTTAGCACCCCGTCAAGCAACCCTCACTCTAATAAATCAGTAGGCAGAATGAACAACCACAGAAAAGACGAACCAATGTGTTCTCAATTAGCCGCCTCCTGAGGAGCAAGAGAGGGAAGGAAAATGGTGATGGGTGAGACAGGGGACGTCCTGAAAAGAGAACGAGAGGATGTAGAGGTGATGCTTTGCCCCAGATGATTTATGATTAATGGTTTAATTATCTGCTTTTGAAGCTTAACAAAGACCATCTGGAACTAAATGTGCATCCCAGCTAGAGAAAAGCAAGACAGTACATCTGACAAGCTGATCTCTCTCTCTCTGCTTGGTAGATCAGTTAAAAACAGGAAGTGGGCCGGTGGCTATATTGTCTGTTGCTCTCACTCGCTTTCTTTCCTCTTTGACATTCTCAATTCTCTTCTTTCAGCATAATCCACTATTCATCGCTCCATTCAAACCGAAATCCCACACTGCACAGTCATGGACACATAGACACACTCACTGTGAATATATTAGAAAGAAATGCCTCAACTCTCACATCACCATTCGGTTTGTTTGGTGTGGGGCTCAAAGTGAGTGAAATTTAATTTGTGTATGTGTGTGTTCTCTGTCTTTTGAATAAAAACTGCAAACATTACTTGGGCATCTATGGTCTTTAACCTATACTGAGATCCACAGTGGGCTGTGGGTTTGGGATGAGATACTTTGGAATACTGATATTTTAGAGAGAGTTTTGAAAAACAATTTATTTCCACACAATTATTAATAAGCACAATTGTTTTCACCATTAATAATAAAAAGACATATTTCTTAAGCATCAAATCAGCATATTAGAAGGATTTCTAAAGAATCATGTGACTGAAGACTGGAGTAATGACTTCTGAAAATTCAGTTAAATATTATTTTAAACTGTAATACTAATTCACAATATTAATGTTACTGTGTTTTTGATCAAATAAATGAGGCCTTGAGCATGCTCTTCTTTCAAAAACATCCAAATAGCAACCACATTAAAATGACAAAAGAAAAGATTAATTTCTAGTTCATCTGAAACATTGGGAGCACAAAGGAGGGTTTTTCTGTTAAAATATTTTAGTTTCAGCATGTTTGCATTGTGAAATCAGATTCAGATATCGCAGAATTAATCAATCTTTCCATGGCATGCACACATATATTCCAGTACATACTCATGCATCGCCTGTGCTGACATCTTCATAATTCATGCATCTCTGGTTTGTCTTTCTGTCAGCAGTGAAAATGCTGGTGTCGTATTCAGGTTAATTATGTGCGTGTGAGAGGAAGACACTTGCTTCATGCTCTACTGTCATGAGTGAAAGACTGTGAGTCCTTAAAACCAAGCATCGTCGCGGGATAGGGGTCATGATCCTTGACCTTGGAGTTGTCCAAGTTGTCGTCTCCTTTCCAAACACAAAAAGCAGAGCACAAACCAGCCTTGTACCAAGAGAGGTACTCTCTCTCACTGTATCCTTGCAGAGCTTCTAACAGACAGCGGATATTAAAGGAAACAGTTAAAACAGTTCAGGAAACCCATTTGATACTACACTCCCAGAAAAAAGGTCCAAAAGCTGTCATTAGGGAGATACCTTTTTAGAAGGTACACTTTTGTACCTTATTTACCTCTAAAGTGCATTTTAGTACAAGGTACATATTATTTATTTATATATATAGGTACCTAAAGTCTGCAATTAGTATCTAAAGCAGGGGTCTCCAACCTTTTTGTGAGTGAGGGCTCCCTGAAGGGATAAAATAGTCTTGAGGGCTACTTGTTTGATATAGGCACACACACACGCACACACACACACACACACACACACACACACACACACACACACACACACACACACAGTTTCAAGTTTTGAAAAATACAACAACAAACATTAATATTGTTAAATATTATGACTATTGAATATAAGACAAGTTTTTGTTGTCCTAAAAATAGGCGTTTTTGTCCTAAAAAATGGGGGGTCGTCTTATATTCGCGATATAGACAAAATCACAGGGGGAAAGGGAGAAAGAACAACGGCATAAATATGAAATAGTGCAGGGCCGGCCCTGACCAATTTGCTGCCCTAGGCAAGATTTTACCTGGCGCCCCATGCATCACAGCCCATTTCACCCTGTCATTGTGTTCATGATTTAGCATATATATATATATATATATATATATATATATATATATATATATATATATATATATATATATACATACACACACACACACACACACACACACACACACACACATTACAGCAGAACTGTTTCCAACACTCATAATAAATCATCATATTAGAATGATTTCTAAAGGATCATGTGATAGACTGGATGTCACATGTGACACTGAAGAATGGAGTAATGATGCTGAAAATTCAGCTTTTCATCACAGAAATAAATGATAATTTAAAGTATAATAAATTGAAAACAAGTTATTTTAAATTGTAATAATATATCACAATATTACATTTTTTCTGTATTTTTGATCAAATAAATGCAGGCTTGATGAGCAGAAGAAACTTCTTTCAAAAACATTAAAAATAGTAATGTTTCCAAACTTTTGGCCTGTACTGTATCCCCCCAAAACTGCACAACAGTCAAAATCACAGTCTGGGGACTCAGAACTCAGAACAACTGCTAACATTAAGTTTAAGGTAAAAATAACTGCCATGAAATTATAGTATCTTACTCCTATGCAATAAATTGTTCTTTCACTACATCTCTTTACCTCTGTCTTTATCCTCTTCTCTTCTTTTTGGCACTGTATCTATCGCAGACTATGCTCATTTATAATGTGTCATGTAAATTCGGCCTTCCGTCACAATCAGGAAACTTTCACAGTGTCTAGAACTGGCGCGAGCTGCCAGGCCCGTTTCTACGAGCTGTGTGTTAACAAAAGCAGTGCTGTCTACATTGTATGCGGCGTCGGGCACGCTACACAACAAATTACCAACAACTGATCGTGCGCGCGCTCTGTTTTTGACGCACTTCAAGCACTCGATGGGCGGGGAAAGATTGAAGAGCCGGACTTTTTTTTTTTTTTTTTTGCTTTATTTGGTAGTATTTCGAATTAATGGTTTTTAAATAGTAGCCTATTATAAAAAAAAAAAAAACTCATTCTGGCGCCGAGTGGCGCCCTTAGCATTTGCCTATACCGCCTATGCCGCGGGCCGGCCCTGAAATAGTGACTGAATTATATAATTTACATACTTGCATGTAAAATTAGAAAAGCAACATAATATCTGTGTTTAACTAAATTAAAACGCTGCTCCTCTGCCGCGCGATACGCAGAGAGAACAGGAGAGGTGCGCGCACGAGACGCAGAGCGAGCGAGAGAGAGAGACAGAGAGAGACAGAGAGGTGCACGCGCGAGACGAAGAGCGAGCGAGAGAGAGAGAGAGAGAGAGAGGTGCGCGCACGAGACGCAGAGAGAGAGAGAGATAGAGAGACGTGCAGATTCTAAATATTTTAAATAATTGAATTATTTTATTATGTTTTAATGGTATATGAAATGTCACCAATAGTTATTTTCTCATTTTATAACATTATCATAAAAAAAAAATAATGAAAGATTACAATTCAGGCTATTTATAGAAGGTGCTCGGTGGGCGACTCAGAGACTCCACGGGCACCACGTTGGAGACCACTGATCTAAAGGGTGTTGTATTAGTACCTTTCCAAAGGGTGCCACTACTCCCCTAGTGACAGCTTTTGAATCTTTTTTTTTTCCTGAGAGATTATATAGACATTGCAAGTAAATTGCTGCGGAAGTGTATATTGCTAAATCAAACTTTACTTTTAATTTTTTTGTCAATTATGTGATCCTGAAAACCAAGATAAGCTTCTTTCAGGATGTTTTTCTTATAAAATGTCTCAGAATGTCCTGTTTTTTATATATGTATATCAACTTTTCAAATGTACATTCTTGAGGTGAAACACCATATGATAATGCTGGACTGATTGTGGAATTTGTAATGGAAAATAAAAGATATCATATTTGGAAATGTGTTTATGTGGGAGAGGAATTCATGGGTGAATTTGCACTGTTTTCTATTTTATGCTTGTTAATTTGAAAGCATTTCTGTAGATTAGCTTTGAATGCTGCTAATTAGCAGGGTTACCGTAGCACCCGTTTCAGAGAAATATGAGTTACATGCTTGTTTTTGTTAGGGCTTTGGGATAAGCAGTGCATGAGCACATCACAGACATGCCGCTTGACAGCGCTGCACAGCTCTGCTGCACTACAATCCATGCTTGCCATCTGATCTTTTTAATAAAAGGGATAGATAACACAAATGTTAATGACATAATCATTGTCATGATTTACTCACCACCAGGTTGCTGCAAATCTTTTTCTTCCAGACTGGTGACTGACATGACAATGAATGGCGACTGAAGTGTTTAAAGGGTTGGTTCACCCAAAATTGAAAATTATGTCACACAGTTTCAATGGAGGGACTGAGAGCTCTCGGACTAAATCTAAAATATCTTAAACTGTGTTCTGAAGATAAATGGAGGTCTTAATGGTTTGGAACGACATGAGGGTGAGTTATTAATGACATAATTTTCATTTTTGGGTGAACTAACGTTTCAAAAAGGATGCAAAACAACTTAAAAGTATCATGAAAGTGATCTACTAGTCTAGTGTTCTGTCTTTCAAGTCTTCTGAATTCATATGACTGTTCTAGCTGTGACTGCTGTGAATGAATCATTGAGTCAGTGAGAAGAACTGGATCAGAAAAAGAACTGAATCGAAAAGATCTGATTCAAACAAATAATTCACTTTGCAGTTGGTCATTGGTGCTTCTGTGGTGAATGTCTTTTCTTTTTTGTGTCCCACAGAAGAAAATAAGTCATACAGGTTTTAGAATAACATAAGGGTGAGTAAATGATGACAGAAGTTTCATTTTTAGGTGAACATTCATTTTAAGAACAGATTCTGTGACAGGATACTGTCATGATGAAACCAGGATTACACCAAGAGATGAAATATGGCCAGATGGAAGGTGTTAAGAAGATAGGTAAAGCCTGACTGTATTTCTGCTTGCTACGAGATTTCATCCCTTTTTGCTGGTTAGCATTGCTTTCTCTTACTTTCTCTCATTCAGACGTTTGAAACCTCATCCTATGGCTCACAGCTTCACTCAACATACCTTCCATCTTTCCTTTCATCTCTCCATCTCTCATCCCCTCATTTCCCTCACCATTATTTGTGGATCATTTCTGTTTTTCCTTTTCTTTGCTCTCCCCCTCTGCTTTCTGTTCAGGCGAGCTGGAAGGAGACTCCCAGTTCCTTCATGGAGGTCCTGCAGCTCGTGGCTCTCCTCAGGGTTTCCGGGCTCAGGATTTTGTAATGTTGGGAGACTTGTTTTCCCTGTATGATGCTTTGGGGCCACTGAGTGTTTCAGGGTCCACTAAACTTTCAAGAGGGCCCCATTCTAGCATGAAGACCTACACACACACACACACACACACACACAGTCTTCCTGACTGCTAAACACCTGTTTGTAATAGTATGTGTTCGAATATTTACATTTAGAGACAGGGGTTTGAACTTAGTTTGGATTTAGCCTTTAGTCTGTTTTATCTAATTTGTTTTTCACTGGTTCTCTTACGCTGTGTTGAGACCAGCTTTGTGCATTCGAGAGATTGTATAAAGTCAATATCCGGTCATACAATAGAGTTTCTTAAGGGAAAGAGATTTGGCCTTTATTTGAAAATAGTTGGTCACAAAAAACGTGTGAAAGTGTTTTCATTGCTGATGAAAGATTTTATTTATTGGTTCTGTTTGAAATGAGCACATTGTTTTTCCTACTCTTATCAAATCAGTTAATTCCTTGAAACACAGTCCCGGGTCTGTGCGGCACTATAGGTTACTTTTTCTCTCTTGATGTTTTTTTGTGCTTTACAGAGGATTTCCCCCATTGTGTTTCATTGTGTTCATCTGAAGGTCAAACTTTTCCAAGAGACAACCAAAATACACTACTATTCAAACTTTGGGGGCCAGTAAGAGTTTTTAGCCCTTTGAAGTAAATCACTTATGCTCACAAAATCATACAGGATTAAGTTTTATGAAAATCGAAAATAGCAGGTTTTGTGTAACATTATCTATGGGATGTCCCCATAAAACAAGGAAACCTGTGTGTGTGAAAGGAGAGAGGCCCCTCACTGGAAACTGTTCGGGTTTTTGCAGGGGTCAGGTGTCATCATCGGGACAGCAGGGAGAACAGAGAATAGGATGACAGATTCCCAGAGATGTAACGAGAAAGCTGTGATTGGTGGTTTGGGTTTACAGAGAGCGGGTCACAGTGGTCAAACTGACAGGCCATTGAGCACACACTGTCTGATAGGCAACCTGCTGTGGAAACAGTGAAACGCTCAGGGAGTGAGAGCTAGTTCATTTAGAGACCGAGCGGAAAAAGAGGACTAAAGGTTGAGGAGAAGAGGAGAAAGGGATGCTCGGGGTCACTCATATGTTTGCCATGTGTGAAGAAAAACAGAAGAAATCCTCACATGAGAAATGTTGTTTTTTTGTATGTGTTTAAAGGGAAAGTTCACCAAAAATGTTCACCCTCACTTTCAGGCCAACCAAAATGTAAATCAGTTGTTTTTTTTTTAATTGGAGAAATTCAGTATTACATCACTTGCTTACCTATGAAGTGAATGGGTGCCATCAGGGTGAGAGTCTGAATGAAAGCTGATAAAAAACACGATAATCCACAAATAATCCACATGACTTCAGTCATCAATTCATGTCAGATTGTCAGAAGAGAAATATGCACAGATCGAGCAAAAACAGTCCAAAACGAATATGTTGATGGATTTTAATGTGAGAGGATTTTTGATTGGAAGAAGCGTTATGGACTTAAACACAACGAGAACAAGTGATGAAATGCTAAATTTCTCCAAATCTGTTCCAATAAACAAAAAAAACTTGTCTGCGTCTCGGATGGCCTGAGAGTTAACACATTTCTGGCAAATTTTCATCTTTGATTGAACTAAAAGTGAGCTATAAATCAATATGAAATATGAAGTTGATCGTATTTACTTTATTAATACATGCAATATTAATACACCGTATTATTCATCGGTACATTTTTTTAAAGAAAAAATGCCTTTGCAATCTTTCATCAAAATGTAATAACTTGCCCCACATCTGGAATGTCTTTAGAGTTTATCCAATCAGCTATGCCTTATATATCGTTTTTGTATATCCTGTTTTTCTCTGAATTATGTTGCATTACAGAAGTAAAATGGGTTGCAAATAACATATCACTTCACTTCAAGTGAGAGGCACTAGTTATTTGTTATAAAATGTTTTCTTTTTTCAAATTTGTTACATTTATCAACTTCATTTATCATCTTTTTTACTTCTCAATTTGTTTTCTCTCCCAAAAGGTAGAACAGACTGGCCATGATGAGCTTATTAAAACCACTGATCTGATAAATTATATTTAAAATCTGCCAAAGTAAATGTGTTGGCACATGCATTAAATAACATTACTGACATTCTTTTTTTATTTTTTACTTAAAATTATTTAGTTACACATTTTTTATTATTATATGTTTTTAATGTTTTACTTAATTTTTCTTTTTATTATTATTGATATCACATATTTTGTTATATGTTTCCAGTGAAAACGTCAAACTTGTTTCTGGTAACATATGCAGGGACTTTCCCCATCATTTAGCCCACTTATCCCAGCAAGCTTGTGTTCATCTGCTTTCTCTTTTGACTACCATATGAATTCAAATCAAAAACCTATTTGAAGAACCAAGTCCTTACCCTACATTTATCTTTTTAAAATAATCTGTTACCCTTTGTTGCATCAAAGTGATGCAGAAAAGATCTGTCACTACTTCTGTTTAATCTCAGGTTTGATGTTAACATGTAACTAAGGACTGACACTCTGATAACCATTTATTTTTAATCATATTTTTGGGGAAATTAACATAAGTTTGTGCCTTAACAGTAATGTCCATAAAAATGATTTTCAAAAGAAATGAAAGAGAGTAAAAGGAAAAAATAAGAGTGGTTTATCACTGAAACCTTGTGTGTGTGTGTGTGTGTGTGTGTGTGAGAGGGAGAGAGAGAGAGAGAGAGAGAGAGAGAGAGAGAGAGAGAGAGAGAGAGAGAGAGAGAGACAGATGTGAAGCGGCAAAGGGGGAATGGTACGATGGAATGCTCCCTAATGTGTTTATATGAAACTCTGTTCATTTTTCATGTTGGTTTTACTCAAGTGAGTGATGTGTGTGAACGAGATTGGAGACAGGATGGCTGTGGAATGTGCTGAACTGTCATTGCAGGTGCCTCTCCCAGAATGCACCTCTGTTCTTTGTGTGATGTCACGATAACATCAGTTACTGTGACAATCGCTGTGCTGTTGACCTCACCCCCCAGACCCCAATAATTTTACTGGGCTGGATTTGTGATTGGAGGGGTCAGCGTAATGGGGCACCCCATGTAAGGTAGCCACAGAGATCAACTCATGCCAGACTGAATTACAACACTGGCATATACACACACACACACACACACACACACACACACACACACACACACACACACACACACACACACACACACACACACACACACTCTATTATTCACAGTTCAGCCTCAGCAAGGCTCCAGTGCAGTCACACAAGATGAGTAATAATTACATGGAAATTAAACCTTTCATTTAACAATGTCATCTGTACCTTTGCCCTCTTCTGCTCTCTCTTTCATTCTCTTTGTTTCCCTATCATCAAGATGAATTGAGCCGAAATGCAATTCTTTCAAGTGCATGTGCCCACCATGTGTTCCTGTCCCACTGTGAGTGTGTGTGTGACTGATTGACTGTGGTGAAAGCGAGCTGCCAAACTAAACCAAACCGACATAAATCTACATTTAACCACAAAGGCTCCAGCGATTAAACAAAAGCTCTGTTTCAAAACGTAGTGTGCTGCCTCACTGCCTACAACTCACATAGACTCCTGACTTCTAAGACAGCATCTTAACTTTCATGAAACCTTAAATAACTGATTTTAAACACTTCAGTTTAGAAATGAGTATAAAGTCTACCTTCAGTTTTGAGTACCATCTCAAATTCAAATCAACAACCGATGTGTAGAACCAAGTCCTCGTACTACATTTATCTTTTTCGATAATCCTTTACACTTTGGTCCATCACAGTGCAGAAGAAAATATCTGCACTTTCATTGAAACTTTAGTGTTAGCATTTAGCCAAGCTAACAACACCGTGACTGTAATAAATATGTAGCACGCACAAATATTGGGTATGTTTTGTGGGGTGACAATTTTTAATTACACAGAACTAATTATATATATATATATATATATATATATATATATATATATACATACATATATTTTTTATGAATAGAGCATATTTGTTATTTATGTTTGTCACCTCATCCATATCTTGGCTTTGATTTGTTTTTGTTTATTTGTTTTTATTTTGTCACTAAGCATGACAATGCAAGGTTTTGCTTCTCCGGGAGGGATTTATGAGATTTTGCCTTAAAATCTGGCTATTTTTTCATGGTATTTTGAATAAAGTTTATTATTTGTTTAAACGTTTATTTATCAAAAGTACTTTCTCTAAATTGCCATTTTGGATTCTGAATTCACCACAGAAACACAGGGATACAGGGAAACAAGAATTTGGCTAAAACATGTCGGGAGCGCACCTTTGATGCCTTAAAATGTTGCTTCCATAGGAAGCTCAGGTTTTGAAATTGAGCAAAAAAAGGAAAAAAAAATGTGCGGAACAGCTGATGTGAGTTTTTGAAGGGGCTTGAATTTCATGGGTATGAGTATGTGTTATTGCACCATAATTTGACATAGTGTTGTGGAATGTGTTATGTGAAGTGTGTGCATGGGTGTTGGCAGACATTTCACACCACATAGAATTTTAAGGAAAGAGTGAAATTACTTTCTTAGCACATTTTCTCTCTCCAGTGTGCAATTATGCATGCTTTATTTTATTATAATATAATGAGGGTCTAACATTACCTGTAATTACCAACTCTTATCCACCAAATACACTCCTGGGTGCTGTCTGGCTGTGATTTTGTGTGTGCTCTGTTAGATGGTCAGTGGTTTGATTGAGGGCTTTATGTCTTTGAGAACATGATACAGCACTAGCTCTAAATAGAGCACATATACAGTATCCTGCTGCTGGTCTGGTACGTGTAACATATAAAACAATATGTTTCCTGTTTTCCAAAACTGTTTCATATTTTGCTGAATGGATTTCTCTGTCTCTCTGAAACAATCATATTATATATTCTTCACTGATTTGTTTGTTTATATGAGAAATCACAAGATTCTTGAGGGAGGGTGGGGGTTCTATTTTTTCCCTAATATTCATTCATTAATGTAGAAGGGTGATTTTATTGATGGATGAACTGTAGAGTTTGTGGAATACTCTTAAATTTGAATGGAAAGGAAAATTTGAAAGCGAGAACGTCCTCCTTTTTTCCACCACATTGAATTTGCAGACTGGGCAGAAATTGTACTATAACAGGAATTAAATTAAATACTCTTAAGGAAGGAGAATGAATAAAGCAAGGTGATAAAGGAAGTTTTGGGAGTGATAAAGCAAAGGTGTGGAGGGCACACAGTGAGTGGAGCCAGTAGACACAAAAGCGCTCTGCCCCCCCCCCCCCCCCCCCCTCCCGCTCAGGCCCAGAGGGCAGCCCAGTGTCAAACTCTCTCCCTGGGGCATCTTGTACTCCAGCCCCAGGCTTCCAACAGGCCTGTGGGAAATTTTGGAAGGTCCTGAGAAAGGCCAGACCCTTTACAACTCAGAGACCTCACTTCACCTGCTTTCTCTCTCTCTCTCTATTTGGAGTAAGCTCGCTCTTTAAGGCACCACTAAATCCATGTAGACAAGTATGTGGAAGTGTTTGTGTTGTTGATTTTTATTCTTTCCCTCAAAAATGTTGTATATTCTTGTCTGTCTACGTGTGTGTATACGTGCACACGGGCATGTGAGTTTTTGGCCAAAGATTTTGATTATAATCAGATATGTGTGAGAAAAGGTCAACAAAGTTGTGCAGATAGTAGTCCCTTCAAGCATCCAAAGTTTAAATCACAAGATACATTAGCTCTATAACCCAAACCACACTAATGATATGCAATCAGCATTATTCTTTACTTTAAACTGTTCAAATACCCAATTTCACACTAAGATCCATCCATCCATCATGGCTAGATGAATAACATTGATATTGATGTTTTCTTTAATCATTTAACTATCACTGTCCCACAGTTGTGGCATAGTTTCATAAGTGTACTTTGTTACCAAAGAGATGACATGTATTATTTAAGAAAACAGAAAAATCAAGGTAAATTCAAGGTATTCCTGTAACTCAATCAGTGCAAATGTATGCAAAAAGTGTTAAAATATTACGTTTATTGAAAATATATAAAATGCTAGTTATGAAATTAGCCTGAGAAAGACAAACAGCTGTTGTGTAATCTCAAACTGTAATTAGAATTCAACAATAGTGTTTCATAGAAATGTCATCATGTTCAACAGAAGCCAAATAACACAGAACTAGGGTATCTAACTCCAGCACTGGTTTAATCAGAGATGTTGAGATTGATTTTAGTGTGGAAAAAATCCATGCAGAAAAAAGGATATTAGCCAAAATGGAAAGTGTGCCTGATATTCAACTAGCCGTGAGATTAACAGTTCTTTCCTATCTTAAATAAAGCTGGGGAGCAGATGTACAGGCCCAAGGTGAGATGAGATGTTGCTAAAGCACAAAAGAGACAGAATTATGAGGCTGTAAGATATTATGTGTTACAGTACTTAAGTTTTTTATGAACTATGGGGTTTCTGTGCAAGTGTGTGCAGCACACGCAGGAGTAAGAATGTGTGTTACATTCTTTCAGATGAGATTGCTGAAGGGAAGACGTGTGATGATGGTTGTGTGTGTGTGTGTGTGTGTGTGTGTGTGTGTGTGTGTGTGTGTGTGTGTGTGATGGTGATGGTGTGTTTGTCGGCTTTGAGAAGGGAGTGCTGAATGAGTGAGAGTTTGTCACTGAGATTTGTTTTATTACAACCTGTCCTTCTCTCTCTCATCCCTCTATCATCAGTAATCTTCTCATTCTCCTTTTCTCATGTAAATCCCTCCCTCCATGAAGAAGGCTCCATCTCTCCTCTAACATTTGGCTGACTGACACATGGAGTGTTTGTATGTGTAGGTGGAGTGTGTGAGATGTTTGAGCACATGCAGTGACTTCTGCAGGGGGTCAGTTAGTGAATTGTGCATATGTAGTAAGTACATACTCATCCTTAACTTGACCATTAACTAAAACAGAAACACAATCGCTAAGTACACACACACATAGACCTTTTATTGCATATCTCTCCTACTGTGCGGTTGTGTAAACCCACACATCTGCCTGCCAAACACTTCTGTAAAGCTATTGCACATGCACATTATTACAATAGAAACCCAGTAACAGTCCAAACACAGATTTAGATTTAGATGAATCACCCATAAATTAATAAAATAATAAGCACCAAATCAGCATATATTAGAATGATGTCTGAAGGATCATGTGACACTGAAAACTGAAGTAATGGCTGCTGAAAATACAGGTCTGCCAGCACAGGAATAAAAATATAGTAAAATAGAAAACATTTATTTAATTTGTAAAATGTAATAATTGTAATATTTTAATTATAGTTTTTTTTAACGTATTTTTATCAAATAAATGCAGTCTTGGTAAACATAAGAGTCTTATACAAAAAAAAAAACATCTTACCCAGCTCAAAGTTTTTAGTATATCTGTGTGAAAATTATGTATTTATTTTTAGTCAGGAGAAAAAACCTAAACCTGGCCAAACCTCACAAGAAACTGAGTTCTGAGCTTCAGTCTCCAAGAGCTGAAGGGATGTTGGATCAGAACATTATGTGTGATTTCCTGTGATTTTTGCTTGTCTGACTGAGGTAAACTCTCCATGGGATCCGTGTCTACTCCTTACGGACCAGTCCTACTTCTCTATTTTTTCTTTCCTCCTTCTTCTCTTTGTCTGTATTTTCAGGCTAGAGACTGAATTATTCTGGCCTGTAATAAAGGACCAGTGTCTGTGGGGTGACAGAGCAAGACAGGGTGAAGGACGCTGCAAGGTCCTGTGGGAAATTATAGTTGTGAAATTGTGTGCGATATACTCGTAAGAAACCAAACTTTTCAAACACTTTTAATAGAGTAAAACTTATGAAACTCTGGATTGTGTCTTTTGCTGTCTGTTTATCTGCTTTCTCTCTGATGTCTCTATCAGTCACACCACTTAGTCTGTGTGTGTGTGTGTGTGTGTTTACCAGCAGAGGTGTGGTCCTCTTCAGTTGAACAACACAAGTTTATGTGATCAGGAAATCTCTACTCTCCATGCACAGACATTGGCAACTGACAATACTAGTTTGACCTTTGACTCTTGTACAGTCGGGGGCTGAAAAGGAAGGAAGCGATGTAATGCCTGGTCACTTGTGATCTGCATTTGTACTAAAATATATTAATATTACATACTTTCATCATTCATAGTCATTCAAACTGATTTGAAAAAAGTGTGTAAAACATTGTAGAAGAAATCAGTCATACATTAAATACTGCATAAATATATATAATTTTTTTTTACTTGCAATTCTGATTTTATATCTCTCATTTCTCTCGCAATTCTGAGACAAAAAGTCCAAATTGTGGAATATAAACTCATGAAAGCAAGAAAAAAAAGGCAGAATTGTGAGTTCAATTCCATGGAAGGAAGCTTCCATAGGGAACTGTCATCGGAGCCATGCAGAAAAAAAGATGCATGACTCTCTTGGTTATAAATTATGTGTGTTTACTGTAGGTTACTGTATGTGTTTAACAAGATAATGTCTCTCCATTAAGCATTTTGTTTCTTGCCTTTTGATGGGAGTCACTGGTTGTCAGTGCTGTTTTTGAACCTAGATTGTCTTTAAATTTAGAGGACAGAGTACCTCATCTTCCCTCTGTTCACATACTCTCTCTCTTTCTCAGTCACTCACTCCTTCCTTCCTCTGTGGGACTGAGGCTGTTATCGTGGTGGTGATTTGTGCTGATTATGAATGTGGAAATAGCACGTTCAATAGATTATCTCTCTTTGCAACTGC
The DNA here is from genome assembly GCF_963082965.1 of Carassius carassius. NCBI lineage: Eukaryota > Metazoa > Chordata > Actinopteri > Cypriniformes > Cyprinidae > Carassius > Carassius carassius. Next base: position 17,073,631 of record NC_081788.1, on the reverse strand, counting down.
AGAAAATTAGTTCCAGAACATCAGACTAACCTGTATGTGTGCATGTGTGTGTGTGTGTTGTGAGGGCATTTGAATGTTCCCACAGCATTTTTCCTAGATTATCTTGTTTTGTGGGCTGAGGAACCACACACAAACATAAAGTCCTTAGAATGAGGGAGTGATGGTTTTTATGTCATCCATCTTAAACACTTACATACGCACCTACTGCCTTTTCATTTTTTTTTTGTCTTGTTGTCCAGTAAAAATATCAAAATGTCATTAAAACAAGATCAAGAAGCAAAACTGTGTAAGGTAGTAAGATGTGTTTTCAGAGAACATCTTTATCTGAAATGATTTATTAAAATTTTCTTGTTTAAGTGTATAATTGAGGGGCTAATCCTGAAATTGCAGTCAGCAGTGTTTGAAATCTATTCTGTTTTGAATGTGTGGTTCACAGTTTTGACAGCAGTGTGTTAGCATTTGAACAAGTGCTGTAAATCCACAGTGTTGTGCAGGTTGTGGTTAAAGTCATGGGATAAGTGTGTAGAGTTTTGAAAACTGTGTTCAAGCAATGAAAAATGAACTAGGGTTTGGTCCACATGAACTGCTGCTGTGCAGACTGTAGTTAGAGTTTTGCACATGTGACTCCAGTTGTGCCCACTGTCGTTTAGCAATCAAAAAAAATCATTTTCAAAGATGTGTAGATATATTAGTGGAACAGACAAAGACAAACATACTTAAGAAGTATGAATGAGAGATTTGTAATATAATAACAATAATGAAAAAATGAATATGTAGACAAAAAGCTGAAGACAAAAAAATGAAGACACCCATGAAGACATTCCTGAAGATTTATGTTATTTTCACAAAACTAAAAAGATCAAGTGAAGATTAATTAAGCCAGATAAGGTAAAATCCTTTTTGACAAAGTAAATCTTCTGTCAGCAGTAAATCAGAATATGTAGATTATGATAGCAGCCTTCATAATCGTATAAGCTAAGCAAAGATGTTTCTGTGGAGTTTACAGTAATATGACCTTATCTGCTAACTCTGCTATTAAATTAGGATTTGCAGGGGGTCTATGGAAGGCATGGCTTGACATGAATAATGTCTTTAAGTGTGTGTCTTTGTAGAGCTGACAAATAGTTTTGTCTTCACAAAGGAGTAAGTTGATTAAACAGATGAAAGAAAAAGGGCAGAGGTTAGTGAGTGTGAAAAACAAGGCTTTAATATCCACACAGCTGTACATATGAAAAATGAATTCCATGAGGAAAAGTCAAGATACACAAACTTGAAGATTAATAGAGTGTGCTAGATTAGTGTGTAAGATTAATATTGTATATGTGTCTGTGTCAGTCTGCCAGTCTCCTTCAGTCAGTATGAGTCTGGGAATTGCTGCATGAGGAAAAATATCTGTAATGTGAAAGTTTAAAGGTCACTGGCTGCCAGGTGAACTCCAGTGGTGCTATGCCAACTTCCTGATGATAACTGGTCAGCTGCCAGAGGATTGCTGGAATTTTGCTGGGTCATCTTCACATAGCATTTGTGATTGCTGGGACATTGCCATGTAAAAAATCAATGGCTGTCGATGTAAATGCCAGATTTTGACTGGGTCCACGCCAAAAGTCAAACTGTGAGTGAATGTGGACGGGCCATATGTGTTGTACATAGGAGGATAAATGACTCTTTATTAATATATACAGTACAGTGTGTTGCTCACAATGGTATATTGTCATCTTATTTTGTAGTGCAATGGATTAATTTGTTTAACCTTGGCAGTGGAGTTCACTGTCTTGAGTTTTGTGTTTGAAAAATGTACAAACCATCTGCTTCCCCTTACGAAAGGAAAATATATTTACCAATATATTTCTTAAAATATATTGTGATATATTGTAATATATTATTTTCCCTTTTTATTTTCTAATATATTATATATTTGAATACATTTAATAATATATTGATGATACACATATAATATAATATATTGCAAAATATACAAATGATTGCCATTTTCAATATATTGCAATATATTGGAAAAAATAAATATTAAATCCCATATATCAGAATATATGCCTAATATATTACATGATATTTTCCAATATACTGCAATATATTTTTGTTTCATAAGGGTCAATATATCATTTTGATAGCACAGGTTTTGTCTTTCTCTCTTCCACGTCCCTCTTTTTTGCTCACCCCTTTGTCCACAGGTAACACAATTCCCCTTTAGGAGGTTATGTGGTTTTAACCTTTGACCCCATGCCCCTTGTTAGTTGGTGCTCAGTAAGTTGTGAAACAATTGGCTGTTTGTGGTTCTTTGGATTCCAGTGGTGATTGTCGTTCAGCAACAGAAACAATCTTTTGCCTGTCATCTTTTAAAGCTCTATTTTGGGTGTATATTGTGTGTTTGTGTGGATTTGGCTCTGGCTAATCTGCTCATCTCTGGGGAGTCTGGACACTTGACTGTGTTGAAAGTCTATATATGTCTGTTCTTGCCTGTTATGAGTGTGTGTGCACAAATTAAAATTGTGTGGCTCATTTGTTCATGCTGTTGAGATTTGTACGTGTTCATACAGGTTTAGAAATGTTAATATGTTTTAATAATACTTAATATCTTTCTGATTTTAAGAAGCCTGTGTTTTTTTGGATAGCAGCCATAGACTAATGCATGTGTGAATGCATCTAATAGATGCAGTGTGTGTTCATGTGACTGACTATAAAGTTCCTGCTGTGGCTGGTTTGAGAGGGTAATTGGTGGTAATTGGTAGTAAATGTCCAGGAGGCACAAAGACCATTTCAACTCTGATCTGTAAACACAACTGCCAATACTTTACTGTGTGTGTCCACCTTAAATAAATTACCCCTTTGTGTTGGTGGATGACTGAGTGTGAATATGGCATGGTTCTGTATGTGTATATGTGTGTGTTTGCCTATGGGACCTATTGCCTTAAAGTCACACCGAAGGATTAGGACCAGGCGCCATATGGAAATGGGAAATTAGCCTGAGGCTCCATGTGTGTGTCCAGAAGGCTTTGTAGAAAGTGCACCGGTATTTCCATTGAGACGTTAAGGCAAAGCTCCCAGATTCCTGACAGGAAACAGACTTATAGTGGACCTGTGTATGTAGGTTAGGGAGTGACTGTGTATATTTATTGGGAAGAGAGAGGAATGGTGTCCTTATGTTATTTAAAACAAGTAATATATGTTCTGTTACAAAAACCTAGTGACCAGTTAACAGGGATAGTTCACCCCAAAATAAACTTTCTGTCATCATTTATCTTCATGTCATTCCAAATCCTTAAGACTAACTTTCTTCTGTGGAACACACACACACACACACACACACACACACACACACACACACACACACACACACAATGTTTTTTAAAACAATGGAAGTCAATAGTGGCCAGTGTCATTTTGGACCCCATTGATTTTCATTGTATTAGCTGAAACATTCTTTAAAATATCTTCTCTTGTGTTCCACGGAAAAAAGTATGTAATATATGTTTGAGGAAGAAAAATGTTGCATATGACCAAACCTATGTTTACTTTAAAGAAAATAATTGATAAAATAGTTGTGTAATAAAAAAGAAAGACTATTCTACCCAATATTTTGTATAACATTGCGAGCTTTGAATCATGCTAACATCAAACTCTAACAAAGTGCTATAGAGTGCTGCAGGAATGAGTCCTAAAACCCCAAAACAAGATTTCATTTGAGCACTTTCGGTTTTATTTTCCCAAAGTCATTGAGTTTTCTGATTGGGCATTTGATTAAATTTCTGAAATAAGATTTGTGATTAACACAAACTCAGATTATTTTCACGTTTTATTCTACAGCATAAACTACATGAGCAATACCACACTCTTGACATTTTTTTAACCGTCTTAATGTGATTGTTAACAAAAGTTGTAAGGAACATTAAACAAGGAAAACTCAAGAAGGAAAACTGATCTACTCACTAGTCCACCTTCACAGCGTCGTTGTGTTTATAAACATTTTCTTGCAAACTATTAAAACTCAAACTTTCCAACCTGCAGATTTTGAATAACGATGAATAGAGTTGTCGTAAACCCATAATGATTGTGACATTTGAGTGACAGTAGTGTACAGTGGTTTGTTTATAGTATAACTTTTAACTTCTGGTGTTTACGTTTAATCTTCAGAATTCATAAAAGTTTAGTTCATTTCTGAAGATTATCACAAAACTTATTTTCTGCAGACTGCAATTATACAAAAGCCAATGCCTTCCAGCAAAATTCCAGTCTGAATTGTATTGCTCTCTTTAAGTCAAACACATTTTACAATAATTAAATCGAATAAAATATTAAAAATAAATGAAGGAGGAGGTAGTCTGGTGAGTGGTTTGGCACCTGGAGCAGTAGGTGGGGTGGATCCAAAGTTTGCAACTTTATCAAGGGTCTTGTGGAGTTTTGGGGCTGTTTAGAGGTTCATTGGGGGCAAATTGACTCCTTTAGTGGAGGTTTGGGAGTCAAACACTTATCTTAAATAAATCTCAGTTTTTTAAATAGATGGAGGCAGAGAGAAAGGTATTTGTATGAAAAAAAGTGGGATTAAGGTGAGGTCTGGTCTTCATTGGGTTCAGACAGAGTAGCAGAGACCTATAAAACCTTCATGATTGTCTATAAGCTTTCTAACACCCTCATTTCCTCACACATAGATGGACAAACACATGCACAAACATTCTCTTCATGATCTCCAAATGTTTATTCAGTGTGCTTAAATTAAAATACCATAGCCCAGCTTTGTTACATCCGTACACTGAGGCATATATCACCATTTTATGTGGCATTCCCATGAGCACACCCACAAACACCCAAAAATCCTCTTGTTGGATATCCGCAATGGCTTTTAGTAGCATTATAAATCAATGTGATTCATTCCTTATGTTGCTGAACTTTGTGTGTGGGGGAATAAAGTTAGTAAATGAACTGGACACACCCTAAACACACATGAAATTCACACACTCACTTGCCACACACGCGCATATTGATCTTGTGTTTTTATTTAGAGTGTTTTAATATCTGTGCTTTATCGAATTGTTAAAGGGGTATTTAACCTCAAAAATAAAAATTCTGTCATCATTTACTCACCCTCATGTCATTTCAAACCTACTTTATTCTTTGAAACCCCAAACAAGATATTTTAAAGAATATTGTTATTTTGGTGACCATTGATTTCCAGTTCCTAAAAAAATATTTTTTTTCCACAGAAGAAAGAAAGTTGTATAAGTTTGGAAAGATGAATGATGACAATTTTATTTTTGGGGGGTGAACTTATCCCTTAAATTACTATTTTGGTCTGTTTGTTACAGAAAGCTGTCATATGACTTCAGAAGACTTTGAATATTATGCATGAGTGTTATGGACCACATTTATGACACTTTTTTTGTTTTGGCTCTTTTGTGTCTGTTTAGGATACTTAAAGACCCCATTTATTGTAACTTCAAACAGTCTTTAATTTTTCTTCTTTTCTATTCTGTGGATGGAAGTCATTTGGGTTTAGCGGGTTGACATGAGGGAGCTATTCTGTTAAACATTTATTAAAACCTTTTCCACAAAATTAAGCTGTGTTAACAGTTAAGACCACAGAATTGCTGATGCTGATACAGACTCCAGAGGCCCCCAAAAAGACAAAACACAGCATCCAGATCAACCACAAAACAGCACTGAAATAAAACCAGGGAAAGATGTGAGGAAATAGAGGGAGGAAATAGACTGGGGAGCAGGCAAAGTAAATCGTTTCATCCTTTCATTCACTATTTTCTGTTCAAACTGAGCAGCTGGCTCTAGATTCTGTTCTGAGAATGGTAATAGCAGAGGACAGGGAAGAAAAACAGAAGGATGGATGAAAAGAGGGAAAAGGTTCAAAGGTTCCACTCTCAGAAGTTTGTAAGCATGAGCACACAAACAGTATACACACACTACAATTAAAAAGTTTGGGATTTTTTATTATTTTTATTTATTTATTTATTGTTGTTCATTTTTGAAAGAAGACCCTTAAACTCACCAAGGCTGCATTTATATAAAATCAAATAAATGCAGCCTTGGTGAGTTTAAGGGTCTTCTTTCAAAAATGAACAACAATAAATAAATAAATAAAAATAATAAAAAATCCCAAACAGAAAACTATAATATTGTGAAATATCATTATTTCACTTTTTAAACATATATGTATATTTTACATTTTAATTCATTCATGTGATGCCAATGTTTAATTGTATTACTCCAGTCTTGTCTCATGGTCCTTTAGAAACCAGTTTAATATGTTTATTTGGTGCTTAAGAAACATTTATTATTATTATTATTATTATTATTATCAGTGTTAAATACTTGTGACTAAATGTTGTGCTGCTTGATATTTTTGTTGAAATTGTGATAAATTTGAAAAAGTTCAAAAGAACAGTATTTATTTGAAGTAGAAACCTTTTGTAACATTATAAATGTCTTTACTGTAACTTTTGAGCTTTTATGTGTCCTTGCTATATATATATATATGTATATATATATATGTATGCTTAATCGATAAATAAATAAATAATTATACATTACACAAATTAAAACAACATGATAATTTATAATTGTTTATAAAAATCTAAATTATTTAAAATATTTAAATATTTAAATGCAGTAACCAATCAGTATCAGTTAATTCTCAGAACTATGTAATAGGATTAAGTATTTTATAATTTATTTGACTGGAAAATTGTTGTTCAGAGCTTAATTTTATAGATCCCTGAAGCTCAGGATGATAAAGTGTGTGTGTGTGTACCCACACTCTACAAGCCAGCTGTTGTTGGTAATTGATCTATTGCACCATGTAAACATGAATCTCTAATATTCAGCTGTTCTCACAATAAAAACAGATTTAAAAACCACACATGCAACAATGGGTATTGATGTGCACAAACCTAAATATTTATTCTAAACCATTTTTATTTCAGAAATATAGATTCACAGACCTGCAAACATACAGACCGACAGGTCACTCAAAGCCAAACAATTCCCTCTAAACACACACAAACACACACTGTTGTGACAGTTATGATTTACGAGCACTGGGGCTTTGATGATAAACAAATAAATTAAATCAGAATGCCCTGGTGGTCAGAGGTCACGAGTCATGGTCAATGACAATGTCACTATGATCATCTGTGTCAGGGTCATAACCCTAACATTGACCAATTGCTGCAAAGCATCACGCCCTCTCCAGACCGCAAACTGGAGCATATTATCAGAACATCATGAGCAATCACATTTATTCAAAACCCTTATCAGAGTTTCAGGTTATCAAATTACCTCCTCAAATTCAGCGAAGACTCAAACAGACTCATAACAAGCCCAAACCCCAAAAATGCATTCCACATAGTAGCTTGAGCGTGAATATATTCAGAACTATAAGCCAGCATGCAGAATTTAGGGTGTAACTGTAATGTGGTTTTGGGTTCAGATCTGTTCATTAATCTTCCTATTGGCCAGGGAAGGTTGAAGTTGTTGAGTATCTGGCCAAATGCCATAAATACACACTATTCTGGAGAATTTCTCTGATAATCTTTCATCAAGTCCCACATTCAGAAACACATGCACACAAAGCCCCTGTCCTCTGAGATGTCAATTCCTATAAATACATGGACCATCATCTCTCAATTTCTCTTAGGAAGCTGGCAGTGAATTGTATGTGTATAAGTATGTGTGCTTCTATCATTGTTGTAGCTGTTATCAGTCTGAGAGAAATAGCTTGAAAAGAGGAAAGGGTGGTAAGTACACTGTAATATCCTCAAAAGGAAAATAAGACTAATAAGAAAAAGAGCAAAGGAAGAGAGGAGAATGAGCTTTGTGTCAGAGGTCACAGTACAATCAAGACTTTCTATAATTGATCTCTTTCCTCTTCATGGGGTCAAAGGTCAAGCCCCAGCAGGGATTTGTGGTTACCGCACATTTCAGATGTCTAGCAGGTGGTTCACACACACACACACACACACACACACACACACACACACACACACACACACACACACACACACACACACACACTCTTTAATGAAACAACTTATCATTTTTCTAGTATTTTCATTCTAGTTTTCTTTCTTTTCTTTCTCTGGTCGGAAATCATCCAACATTTAAAGCAGTTTACCCCAAAATTTAAGAGGCCTTTATACCCAGGCCAGGACCTGTGTGGAATACTTTTTTTATGATGGATGGAAACACTTTATTGGACTATTGAATATCAACACCCATTCACTTCCATATAAAGCTGAGAAGAGCAGGACATTTTTTAATATGCCTCCAATTGTATTCGTCTGAAAGAAGAAAGTCATATACCCCAAGGATGGCTTGAGAGTGAGTAAATCATGGGGTAATTTTCATTGATGGGTGAACTATCCCTTTAAGTAAATTAAAAGTATATACTATAAATTGAATTTACTACATTTTTTTTTTTGGCAAGTGGATGCAATCGATTTATTTTAGCTACATTTAAATAAACAAATTTTGCTCAAAGTTAATCAACTAAATTAATTTATTTAAATATACCAGTAACCATTAATTTTTTTTTGTAAATTCAATGAATCATTTTTTTAAGTGAAGGTATTTGAGAGAAGCAACATTGTTCATTACGTTTATTATGTTTATCAAAAAAAATTGCCATTAATTTTGCTTTAGTTTTAGTAATTTTAAATGTTACCATATCATTTATTTACTCCATTTACCTCTATAATTGTCCTAACTGTGAAAAGCTCTGTAGGATCGCTAAATAATTAATCTGCTGTCTCCCATTAGATGTCAATTAAATAATATTTTTTGGGGGGGGGCCAAAAAGCAATACTGTGTAGAAAGAATAAATGATAAAGTAAATTGCTTGCATACAGAATGATTATTAATCTACTACTAAAACATGGAGATGAGGCTCAATCCATAGAAACACACAGCATCTCATAGCTGTTCTCTCAGCCCCCCAACATTCTGGCTGTCAGTCTAAATCATTGCCTGAATCCTTCTGTATATTTAGACGTAAGCTGCTATGTTTGGACATGGAATGACTCTTTGCAGACTTTAACTACAAAATGTCCTAGACAATAAACTAAAAGTCTGTTAAAACAGGTTCTAGCGCTCCAGACAGTTTGCACTTGGCAAACAGTCAAACTGTGTCTGAAATCTTTCCCTATATAATACACATTCTTTCTCTCCTTTTCCCTGGTCATTTCTAATCACCCGTTGCTATGACACTAACAGCTTTGGAAGCGGTGTGCTGACATCATGCACCAATGACATCTGCTTTTTTCTCTGTTTGATTGTCCTGATCCAAAGATTCTGCAGTGTCTAAATACTCCCAGAGTATCAGGACCTCTTTTGACCCCCCGGCAGAAAAGCATGTTTTACAAAAGACACCTTTTGGAACCACCTCCCCAATGCAACCCTTGAGTTAATTAAAATCAGCAAGCCGCAACAATAGCAGTGGCAGATCAAGGGAGAAACGGAAAGAGTCCTTAAGTTATATGTTCTAGAGCAGTGGTTCCCAAACTTTTCCATTCCACGACCCACCTAGACAAGTGTAATCTATTTCATGACCCACCACAATATTTGAGGAAAAAAAAGGTTGATATTACTTTAAGCCTAATCTTACTTAAAAGTTTGATGACAGAAATGAAGTATTTAAGAAAAAAAAACTTTTTATTTTAGAGTAGGCCTACACCTGAAAAAAATCACTATTAATATTTAAGTTTTAATTTTTGTTTACAGACTTTAGAATATGTAGTGTCCATAAAAACGTTAAACAGGCTCACTCCAGTGAACTGTAATCTGCGCTGCTGTGTTTTGTTGCAGAAAATGCATTCACGATCCTTCCGTGTGTGTCGGTGAGAACGGAGCACAATCCAACACTTTTTTTAGAAAAAGCATAAGAAGCAAAGCAGAACTATCTAAAACTGTTTGGAGATTAAAATAATTGTGAAATAGGTAAAAAATAATAATAAACATGTGTCTCGTTTTAAATAAACAAAAAAAAAAAAACTGGATGACATTAAGTTCAGGCAGAAATTTATTTTAGCAATGGTTAAATTAATGTTCAGCAATATCTTCAAAAGATTTCTGAACTTTGGCAAATTTTTCTCTAAAAAGAGATGATACGTCAAGGAGTATTGCATTATTTTTTTGTGCATTTTGTTATGTGGAAATGTTTAAATCTTGTAGTGTTACAATTAACCCTGCGTTTGTGCACTGCTCACCCTGTACATGTGAAATGCTTTTTACAAACCGTTTCCCGAACGAAAAAAGTGCACAGAGCTCAAACGGACGATAGAAATGAATGAACATGGCCTACCTGAAACCGTTTTCGTAACATTTGTTTTCTGGTGTATGCAATCTCATGCGGAATATAGTGTATTGAAGTGAGCAAGTTTTTCTCTTTTAATAATGCGGACCGATTGAACCTTTTAATGACATTGCTCTGAGACCTTCACTGTTATTACAACTCGTGCGCGCCCGCGCTTCAAAACACGCAAAGCACGCGGACTTAATTGCAATTCGAAAATCACACTAAGGATATTGCAGTCCTTATTAATGTTGGTGGGCTATATCATTGTGACGAGTGGGTTCCCGGTTCCCGCCTCCTCCTTCCCGTGATTGAGAAGTTTTTAATGTGTTAGACTGGTGCCGAAGCCTGGGAGGAAGGAGGGACGCGCTGCCGAAGATCCCTCGGCACTGAGGTGAATCCGCAGTGCCATCGAGTAGGGCGAAGGAGGATGCTCGAGGCGGTGGGCTGGAGTGAGTTGCCGGGGAGACGGACGCTCCTCTTTTGTATCCTTCCGATCTCCTCCGTGGTTCTCGAGACTGGTGAGTCGAGCAGGTGTCGCTCAATTCCAATCACTCCACCGGCCTCGCACCGTTCCCACTCGTCACTTTCGTGCAGCCCTAGACTGAACTGTGTGTGTGTGTGTCATTGAAACGCAAATTTAGCTGCAGCCAAGTGACTTTGTGCGACCCACCTTGTTCCATTCTGTGACCCACAAGTGGGTCGCGACCCACAGTTTGAAAACCCCTGTTCTAGAGTCAAAATAAACAGAATAGAGTCTTCCAAAACATCCAGTCACAAACATTTATAAGCATACAGAGTATGTGCACAGACCAAAGACAAAGGAAACTGGTTACTGGAGGAAAGATAAAATACTTCTTTTTTTATTGTGAAAATGTGTAAAATACTAACGTAAAACGTACTTTCCAGCTTTTAAATATTTGTGATGCCACAATCCAACCCCCCCCCCCAAAAAAAAAAAAAAAATTAACGTTTTTTTTTAGGTACAGTGAAACACTGATGTTATGTTTTTATTAAATATATTTAAATAATAACAAATCTTAAAGATTGAAATTAAAAAATGAGCTTTGTTTTCTGTGAAAAGTTGAAGAAGAATAATGTCAAATCAGCTTAAAATAGATTGTATTGTCAGTTTGGTAAACCAGTTAATGTGATCCATCATCAAGACCAGTTTGAACAGTTTTATGACAGGAAATGACCAGCATGGTTCTGCTAGAAACCATGTAAAACCAGCCACAATGCAGGTTAACATGATTTCATGCTAATATCCAGGCTAACCATTTTATAGTTTATAGAATATGGTTTATAGAATTTATGGTCACAATCCATCCAGTCTTTCTTATGCATTCAGATAGCTTTAAACCGCTTTAAGCTCTTATGATTTATGAATGGATATAAACTATTTCCAGTATAGGCTACATAATAATTAAAAGTCAATGTTTTGTGTTCCTCCCAGTGGTGTTCCTCTACTCATGAAATCCGTTTGATTAACTTGTTTGGAAAACTGCCATGGATTAGTGTATGAATTATATAATAGCTTTCAGGGTCGAGTCCTGTCAGTTAAGGTGCAGTAAGAGTTTTGTCTCGTGCGGCAGAATGGAAAGCGCTCGTGCTGCCTACTGTCGCTATGGTTACCCGCCTCAAGCGAACGCGAGTACTGTTCGCTGGAGTCATTTTGGCGCTTTGACTAACTACTGAAATTTTGTTTGGAAAGGGTTTTTGAAGTAGGCTATACACTCATATGTAAAAATAGAAATACTTCTGAGAAGGAAACCAGTTACCCGCACCTTTGATACCACTAAGAAGCGCAATGACAGAAATGAACGAATACCGGGGGGCCGTTTCGCTCTCGAGGCGCTCTCGGGGGCGGGGAGGGTGTTTCTCAGGACTGAACGAACGGACTCCAGGAGAGAGCGAGCGAGCGACAGACAGACTGAGAGAGGGACGTGGGGAAATAGCGCACAGGGGCACAGCCGAGCGACTCGAGCTTCACCTGAGACCTGGGATCACACCACTCGGGTCCAGCTGTGGATGTGCAAAATCTTTTGCGCCTGGAGTTTGTTCAAACTTGTATAAGGGGACTCAGCCCTAAGAGAAATATTTATTCCTGTTAGTGTAAAATTTTTTAATTGAAAGTGGTCCATTCAACATGGAATTACCAGTTCTGGTTTTAGTGGCTGTGGTCCTATCGTTCGGAACCAGCACTAAACTGAACGTGCCGCGCCTTCGACTGTCATACAAAGGTAAATTACATCATATTTATCTGAATGAGTTCAACTTTTATTGATTCATTTTTTTCTCTTTAAAATGGAACACAAAAGCCAAATATCTAACGAAAAGATTTAAAATGACCTGGTTCAGCTTTATCTCGCGACTGTGAAGAGAGAACACGGTCCAGTGCTTTAAGTAGATTAATGATTATTTATTCTCACCGTTTGAGAGTTAAGGTTAATGTTGCCATCCCTCGGTTCATCGTGCGTGTGAATTAGTCTACACAATTTACAGTTGTATGTGATGACAAAATGCAAAGGCGCCTTTATTGGCAATCAATCAGAAAAATTGTAATTGCAAACAGAATCTGGACTCAAATATAACACCTACAGGATAGTGCAAATTGCAGACATTTACAAAACGTACATATGAGCTGTTATGTTATATGGAGATAAGTAGGCTACAGGTAATATGAATAAATAATAATATGAATTGCGCATAATATTGTATTGCACAGTGACATTGATTAAAGGTAATAATGCACTGCATTGTTTAATTTTTTTTTTCTTCATAATGTCTACTTCTTGATTGTATGTTTAAACTCGATTTTCTTCGTCAGTGTGTGAAGTGTATTTTTTACAGTGTGAGAGACCTATGCACAGAGTTTAGAGTTATGTTTCTAGTAACCGGTTTCCTTTGTCGCTTTTCGCATATTGCCTTCCACACATCCTGCTTTGCACATTGAGCAAAGCTTTGCGCAAAGTCCCTAGTGACCTTATCAGATTTAAATCTGAGCGCCCTGTTCAACACGATTACAGTGTCGTTTCCGTTATTGCATGGCAGTGAGTTTCTCTGGAGATGTTGTGGCTGGTCTTTTTTTAAACTGTGGGAAAAAGCTACGTCAGAACTCCAGGCTACTGTTTCAGCTGTTATCTATGGAGCCAGAAGAGTCTCAATAAAGATAAATGCACACACTACATTCACATATGCACACACAGGATTCATACATGCACACACATGATTCATAAATACAAACACAGGATACACAAATGCGCACAAAATTTGCAAATGCACACACAAAATTTAAAAAGCACAGAAGATTCACAAATGCATACAAAATTCAGAAATGCACACAAAATTCAGAAATACACACACAATTCAGAAATGCAAACAACATTTACAAATGCACTCAAGATTCACAAATGTATTTCTGATGCACACACACATATACCTTGATTTACAAACTGCTTGCGGTCTGTGAACTTCACTGCATTTGTGTGTGAATTTTGAGACTCCCCTGACTTGGCTCGACACACAAAATGCCCTTTTTTAAACAGGGAATGATCTGCAACCAATCAGATATCTCCCTTCTTTTAGCCAATCACAAGAACGCACTCCACGTGGGGGATTGTTTACTTATAAGCCAATCACATGAACACGTTCACACAGCGCAATATGCCTTTGGTGCGCATATTATAGCCTACTTATTTATGAAATTGTATGAAAATACAGATGTTTAAATTAAAATTCAGGTTTATTTTTTATTATTTTTTACAAAATATAAATTTAAAAATGTCTCAATACATATAGCCCAGTGACTGCAGAAAAAAAGTTAACCATGGATTCATAAATTTGCAATAGGCAATTATTTCATTTTATTGAAATATTAATGAAAGTTAAAAAAAAAACGTACACCTTTTTGAATATTTAAATATATCTAAATATTCTTTTGGATGCAATATAGAAGTCACTTTAATTATAATATTCGGTCCCTACATGAAGAGAGAGTCAGTGGTCTGCTGCGAGAGGAAAGTGACTCTCCGATTGCGAAAAGTGGGTCTCCGGCTGCGTGAGGAAAGTGAGTCATTCGCTTAGGAAAGTGAGTCATTCACTGCATGACTAGTGAGGAAAGTGAATCGTTCGCTGCGTGAGGAAAGTGAGTCGTTCGCTGCGAGAGGATAGTGACTCTCCGGCTGCGGAAAGTGAGTCTCCTGCTGCGCAAAGTGGGTGTCCGGCTGCGCAAAGTGGGTCGCCGACTGCGTGAGGTAAGTGAGTCGTTCAATGAGGAAAGTGAGTCGTTCGCTGTGTGAGGAAAGTGAATCGTTCGCTGAGGAAAGTGAGTCGTTCGCTGCATGAGGAAAGTGAGTTGTTCGCTGAGGAAAGTGAGTCGTTCGCTGCGTGAGGAAAGTGAGTTGTTCGCTGAGGAAAGTGAGTCGTTCGCTGCGTGAGGAAAGTGAGTCGTTTGCTGATTGGCTTATAAGTAAACAATCCCCCACGTGGGGTGCATTCTTGTGTTTGGCTAAAACAAGGGAGATATCTGATTGGTTGCAGATCATTCCCTGTTTAAAAAAAGGCATTTGTGTGTCGAGCCAAGTCAGGGGAGTCTCAAAATTCACACACAAATGCAGTGAAGTTCACAGACCGCAAGCAGTTTGTAAATCAAGATATATGTGTGTGTGCATCAGAAATACATTTCTGAATCTTGTCCTGTGCATTTGTGAATCTTGAGCGCATTTGTAAATGTTGTTTGCATTTCTGAATTGTGTGTGTATTTCTGAATTTTGTGTGCATTTCTGAATTTTGTATGCATTTGTGAATCTTCTGTGCTTTTTAAATTTTGTGTGTGCATTTGTGAATTTTGTGCGCATTTGTGTATCCTGTGTGTGTATTTATGAATTATGTGTGTGCATGTATGAATCCTATGTGTGCATATGTGAATGTAGCGTGTGCATTTATCTTTATTGAGACTCTTTTGGCTCCATAGTTATCCAAAACCCCGGGATCTTCATTACTCGAGTTCCCCTGGTGCGCGCTCACCTCCCCACGGTCAGACTCTACGAGGTGCTCGAGAAAGTTGGTGCTTTTTTATGCCTGTTTATTAGGCTACCGGATTTATAGTGTGCATTGAGAATGTTGCAGTGGCCTGAGGGATTTTGAGATGTTTTACCTGTTGTAATACGCTGCTACTTTGCTATTAAAGAAAACATTCACACAAAAATGAAACTTCTGTTATCATTAACTCACCCTCACGTCGTTCAAAACCCCCTATTCATTAATGAGATGTTAAGCTGCTGTTTCATTTACCGTTATTCAGCCAGTTTTCGCAGGCAAGATGCAGTCATTTCAACAGCTATCCGTTTTTTAATTTGCGTGAGGGCGAACAATTTTCACACTAGTGGATGACCTGCGTTGACCAACAGAAAGCTGCTTGGATTGAACGTGACTTGTGTGTTGCTGTAGGCTACCTGTGCTTCATACATCGATAAAATATTGACAATAGACAATAAACATTTTTCGCTTCAAAATTTGCTGGAATTATAAGGTATAATGACAGCTTCAATTACCAATCAGTTTAATTTTATGGAAAAAAGGATCCAATGATGACAGGCTGAACGTTCAAAAGTTTTAATTCTTAATATTACATTAGGAAGGTTGCAACAGTGTTTTTTTTTTTATTTTGTTTTTTTTAGTTTCAATAATTACATTAATTAAAGTCTAATATATAAGCTATATGTTTTTGTTTAACAATCCTTGTAAAATTCATTCAGTTCTGCCTAACACCTTTTTCTGTTCCATGAAAGAAAGAAAATCATATGGGTTTGTAACAACATGAGAGTGAGCAAATAATAATTTACTATTATGCTGGTCCCTATTGACTTCCATAGTATGTAAAAAAAATACTATGGAAGTTAATAGGGACTAGTAACTGTAAGATTAGCTATTCTTAAAAAATGTTTCTTTTGTTTTCAGCATAAGAGAGAAATTTCGTACATGTTTGGAACAAATTGAGGGTGAATATTTGATGACAGAATTTTCATTCTTGGGTGAACTATTACTTTAAGAAAAACTTTGCACAATCCTAATTTACCCAAGTAGGGATAACTGCAGGCTGGAGCAGTGGGCGTGGCGAAAGATTAGGGTGAGCCGAAAGGTATGGGGTGTGTATAAGTTTTCCTTTTAATTGGCTAGGGTCAGTTTTAGTCACCTTTTGCCACACCCATTACTCCGACCTGCATCTACCCCATTTCCATTTACCTGCAGGATGCAAAGAACAAGGTAGAGACCTGCACACTTGCTGGATCCGAGTCAACCAAGTGCTGTGTGGGACAAGAATTGATGGGCGAATTTGGGTGCGGGTAGGTAGACACTGTGTGTACAGGATGCGTTAAGTTAGAATTTACTCACCTCTCAAAACGCGAGTTCTTGTGCAGTGCTGAAATTTGCGTGCTCACAAATCTTCTCATTATAACCATTATGAAAGATTCATTGTGCATATGTTCATTGTGTTATAACAGAGCTTTGTGAGATCACGATGAACTGAGATGTTAGCATTTTAGTAATTATAAAGGGAACTTTGCTCGCACTCTGCCATGCCAAGCCTATAAACAGCCTATGCTGGCTTTTCTGTTACAGTGGTAAATTAACAGTGGTTTGTGAATGTTGATGCTATAATAACAAATATTTTATCGGGAGCATTTATGCTGTTGTGGTAAGGTGACACAGAACTTACTATTTCATTTAAATTTCATGGATCTGTCCCGCGCAGGCCTCTAGAACAAGGTTTAAGGTGGTGTCAGGAATACAAAGCAGTAGTTTGTATTAATTGTTTGTGAGTGCCTCTGATAAGCTCTTTACATTAATGATTATAAGCTGAGCTAGAAGCTGGTGTCTGGTTTCACTCTGTTGGTGTGAGTGCGTGACTGGAGTGCATATGTGCAGAATTCTAATGTGCCCAGTCCCTGCGTTGAGCTCTGATTGCATGTAATCGGTGTGTGTTCTTCTCCATGGATGCACTATTAACCTTGATAATGATCAGCTCAGAGACCCATCCAGTTGGACGTCACGGCATATACAGTATTTAGATTTTCAAAACTGATGGGTTTAGAATGCATGTTGGTCATTCTACCTACTCAAAAGGCTAAAGCACACACTCATCAAGCTGTCAGAGCTGTATGGATTGGTCTGGAGGGAGCATGTTATGTTTTGAATGGGAAATGAGGGATGGCCTGTAAATGCCAGCAGCTGGGAAGTATGTGTGTGTGGATCTGTGGGGTCCTTTGGTGGGTCAGTTCTGACCTCTGCTCTGTAAAATGTGCGTGCTAATTTAGGAGGAGACACACAGTTTTTCCTCCCTCAAACACTTTCTCATCCACATGCGTTCATATACACACACTGGCACACTTTTTTATTTTATGGTTGAACATACACAGAATCCCAGAGGTGAGCGGATATGTGTTTGTTTTAGTTTACATGAATGTATTAATGAGTTTTTTTTAGTCTTGCCCAGATGTTTGTGCATGGTTTGTGAGGTCTGTCACTAAAAGAATGTTTGATGTTTCTTTTGTTTTGTTCACATTCTCTCACTCCCTAAATATTCCCAGCTCCCTGGAACCGTTTGTTTGAAAGAGCAGGCCACAGAGTTTCATGTGAGTAAGATCGATGTTTTGAAACTCTCCCATAAGATTTCAGTTCTAGATTAGGAATTGCTCTAAATTTTAAAGGTGATGTTAGAACCTGAAGTGCCACACTATAGTGACTCAATTAGACATGCTCTCTCTTACCAAAATCCCTCCCTACAAATGTACAGTTGTGCCACTGAGAATATTGTAATCAGAGATGAAGCAGGAGAGCAACGGAATGTAACAAAGTATCTGTGACGAGTGGGGCGGGGCCGAGGGACATGGGAGCGAGGCCGGGGGAAGAAGGAGGCGGGAACCGGCGGACAATCAAAAACATTTTAATAACAAAACAAACACAAAACAGCGCACCAGCCCCTCACGGACGACTGGTGCGCGCAAATAAAAACCAAAACACAACTAAAAGCCCAGGCCTGGTCCTCTCTCGTCCTTCACTGTCGTCGCTCCAGTTTTAGATCCTTCCATCTCCTCCATGGGCCTCGAGACCGGTGGGTCGAACAGGTGTAGTTCATCTCCAATCACTCCCCCGGCCTCGCTCCCATGTCCCTCGGCCCCGCCCCACTCGTCACAGTATCATTCTTGCACCACAAACTGACAGCTGCTTATAACAGCTGCTTGTGAAGCTGGATATGGCATTTATCAAGAACAATCCTCTTCTCAGATGCTCTCTGCTTCCTGCATCCCATATATGGGTTGCTCTGTGAATGTGCAAAATTATTGATGTGCAGAAAGTGCTTCAAAGTCTTTTGCTTGGCAAAACAAGTATCTGTGTGACTTAACCCACATTTACAGATATTTCAGGACGTAATTCAGTGAAATCTGTCCAAATGGGAGTTTTCACAGTGATGCCAGAGAAAGGAGTTCTGGTTCCCCAAAGAACGGTTCTTAAGAGAACCATTTGTTCTTTGTATAAAGAACATTTTTCAATTTTTCCACTATTCTATTCTTCTATACCATGGTTCTTTAAGTATCTTTAGATGCTAATATGGTACTTTTAGGAGTGTAATGTGAATATCTTTTGCCATACCAGGAAAAAAAAATGCCCATGTCACCTTGTCCATGTTCAATGATAGACCTTTAAAGGTATAGATAAAGTACTGTATGTTAACATAAACAGTTCTACATGAGTTACAGTATGTTTGAATAGTTGTTCTACAATTTCACAAAGTGTAATTGAATATTTGAAACAATAAATACACATTTTTTGAAGCAAACTCTCGATGCTGAGGCCAATTGTATTCACATTAATGTGACTTTACATCAGACTTTTAAAGTGTATGTAAATATACTGATAAATAGATTGTGTGATGGTCCAAGCAGAGTACAGAGACTATATGGAGTGTGAATGAGAAAAAAATTGTTGGATGAAATGGAGACTTACTGAGGAAATTAATTTCAGATAGAAGGTTTAGCTCAAATACATAAAGGGTTCATACAGGTACAGTATAGATAAATACAAACAGGGGACAAGAACACTTTGTTTATACTTTGCAAAATGGATGCAGGTGGAATTTTTCTGAAAACACACATTCCCTCCATCCTTGTGGCGTCAGTCAAGAGTTTGCAGTGTAACGTAGCAGAACAATGAAGCATTGTGGCGGTTTCCTCCTGGTTTGAGTTGAGTTCGTGGCTTACCGCAATTAGGTCACAAGCCCTGGATGTGAACACACGCACTGATAACGTCTACAATGGCTGCTGGTCACTTGAACTATGATTTGATTGTTTTAACCCCTTGGCTGATGACTGTCCTGGGATCTGTCACACAAACACATGCACACACTTAATTGCAGCTGTAACGGTCTCGAGCACTCTGCACAAATACAGCTGCCCTCTATACACACACGCTAACACATGGAAACATGGCTGCTAAAAGGGATCAGGGTAATAAAGGAGAAAGAAAAGAAGTGTCAGAGAAAGCAAAGAAGGAATGGAGGTATGGTGTGGACAGAATGAATTTCGTGTCATATAGATTATTTGTGTAAGAAAGAATCTTTCTTTCTTTCTTGTTAAATGTGTCCGTGTGTAGCCATAACAAGGCGTTTTGTCTAGCTGGAGTCTCACTGTGTGTATGTGTGTACAGTGGGGAAGGCACTGACTCTCATGGCTGCTGTCCAGAGGGGTTTATCTAAACCCTCACATTCTGATTCTTGCTTTGGGGAGAGAGGGGATCAGGAGAGGCCAGGGCACAAAAGAAGACAGAGGGACTAAAAGAATGATACTGACAAAAGGAAGGCTGAGAAAATAAGCTAGAAAAAGTAGGTTTGAGGGGGAGAGGGGCTTTTATGACTTTACCAGTAAGAGCTGGTGTAGCCAGATTTGCCCTGAAGTAACGTGAGTGTGTGTGATAAATGAAGACAGACAGGCAGAGACAGAGCAAGAGAATTAGAGGAAACAGAGCAGATACTATGATACTGGAGAATTAGTTATGTGAACATGTACATGCTATCAGTGAAATGTTTGGACTCATGTACTCATTCTTTAATATTACTGTTCCCCCCATTTTTGAATAATAGGGAAATCATCAAAACTATTAAATGACATAAACGGAAGTCTGGGGATTGAGAAGAGGGATTACATTTAAACAAAACTCATCATCCTTTGTCTAGATTCCATTTCTGCACACTCCAGATCTGCACACTCTCCTTCATGAGGTGCATCTTGGGATGCTATAGAGATCTTATTTATGCTGGGTACTTCTGCCTTTTTGCCCCTTTGCTGTATGGTATAACTTATCTATTTAAAAATAAAGAGAAAGAAAGAAAAGTATATATGTAACAGTTCATTTAAATCGTAATATTGTTTTAAAAATATCACAGTTTTATTATTTAAATAAATACAACCTTGATGAGTATAAGATTTCCCCAAAATAATAAAATAAAAAATAAAAATAATTCAAAAATATTTAAAAAATGTAATCAACCCCAAACTTTTGAACAGTAGTATATTGTTAAACAAGTAGTGGTGTAGGAGTGTTTTTGTACGTTAATGAAGGTATTCAATACATTTTAGATGTCTTGAATTGTTTAAGCCTTAATCTGCTGTGAAGTATTAATCTGCTGTTGATGTAGTCTAATTAAATTTGTTATTTGAGAAAGGCTGTTTCTGAAATTTGTGAGTGTGTGTGCGCACTTCTTTACGTTGTGTATATTCAGTGCCTAGGGAAGATACCATGAGATCTTCCTGTTGATGTTCAACTCTGTGAATGGTCTCCCCTGCTGCTCTCTGCACCAGCCAGTAATCAATTAGTTCCACCACGCAGCTGCTGACAGAATCAGCCTGAAGCCCCAAAAAGATCAACCTGATACTGAAATCACACACACACAGATGCATGATAAAATTCATGCAGGTTATAAAGTAATACAGTATATATGTCTACACCAGAACGGAGAACATGATCAACTTCCTATGTTTAATCCTGAGGGTTGTGTATTCAAATATTACATATTCATGCTTCCTTTCTCACTTTCTTTCTTTTTATCTCCCTCTTTCTTTGTCTCTTAATCACATACAGACACATGACCCTTTAGACAAAAAATGATATTAAAGGCACACTGCCCAGTCGGCTCTAACGCAAGACCTCTCCCTTCTCCCATTTATATTCATTTTATTACAAGTAAGTGGAAATCTAAAAGGTAGGCCAGATGCCAACAAGCATGTGTGTGTGTTATTAATGGTTGTTTAGAAAGTTGGTGGGTTTCCACTGTGTTTTAGAAAACCTTCTGATGTAAGAAAATGAGTTTAGGAGAAAGAGAGGAAGGGTATACATTTTCTGTGCTCAATCTACAGATTAACGCCACTGCAGTTCCACCTCACTCTGGAAATTCTGGTTTGCATTTATTTAGTCTTTCTCATCTCTTCATTTTCCTCTTTTTCTCATTGATCTCACACATGACAGATGTGATTAGAAGCTAACTGATTTAAAGATCATAGGGTTTGTAGGAAACCTGTATTTTTATCAGGAGTTGTTTCTGTTATATACTGTAATCAAGGAAGCCTATAATACCTGGAGAAGGCATCTATTAGGATTCCCATTCATCTTACTGAGAGATGAAGTTACACCATCTTATAACTGTCCTGTGCTAACCAGGCAAACCCTAAGCACTTGTTTTTAACTATGTCATTTATTCTGACACTATATTTTTAGTTCTTTTCCAAAGTGTTACACATCTACTGGCACACATACAGCCTCTTACTGTCACACTGGAGTTGTGTGTTTGTGTTTGTGTTATAGAGAGAGTGATTGCCAACTCAGACCTCTGTGTAGTCTCAGGTTGTCATTTTATTATGTTTAATGTCATTAAACTGGGAATTGTGAACTGTTATTTTAAGTGGGATTATTTACATAGTGTGATTAAGTGAGCACCACTGCTCACTTTGGGGGAGCGAAAAAGTAACGTGAGTCTGTGAGGACATAAGAAAAAATGATGGCTTACTCACACAACACTCTTGAGCAGGGTGTAATTTATTTACAGTGCCAACGAATAAGACAGTCCACAGTAAACTATATATATATATATATAGGCAGAGCTGTAATCACCATAGACAAGTCCCCCCCGATAATTAGAAATGGCCAAACTGTCCCGCCCAATATTTGAAATTCTTGCACTGATATTTTGCACTCTATTACATCCATTACATATATATATATATATATATACATACAGTGGGTAAGGAAAGTATTCAGACCCCCTTCAATTTTTCACTCTTTGTTATATTGCAGCCAAGTCCATTTTTTCCCTCATTTATGTACACACAGCACCCCATATTGACAGTAAAACACAGAATTGTTGAAACTTCTGCACATTTATTAAAAAAGAAAAACTGAAATATCACATGGTCCTAAGTATTCAGACCATTGTATATATATATATATATATATATATATATATATTAGAATACTCTGACAGCATTTCTATTGCTGCTGTCAACCTGTGACCTAACAAGTACAGAGCGAATGACTTGAAGAGTCGATTCTTATTAATGAATCAAAAACTGTAAACAGGAACAGTTTCTCTTGTGAAAGACTTTGTAAATGAAAACCATCAGGCATAGTCCAAACAAGTCCTGAACAAACAACTCTTATGAGCTTGATTAATGAATCAGTATAGTTACATACTGAGTGATCGTTCACATGACAACATGTAATTAAAGATTCAGATAAAGAGTTTGGCAGTAATATTGTTTTCAGCTTATTTTTTCAAAATCAAAATAATCTTATTTGACAATGGAACTGCATTTACTTTTTCTGAAAATGTATTTCCCAGTTGTAGGCCTACCAAAAAAATGTGTATAATAATTTTAAGAAACCATAAAGGAACTAGAATGATTAGTGGGAATCAAAACTGTAATTATTCCTTATGATTCCCATCTCTTCTAAGACATATTATAAGAGAAAAATGGAAAAGAATGTGAAGTTGTAATGTATATGTATATGTCTCTGTTTAATTGTTTTCATAAGCTTGTGTTTATGGGAGACTCAGGGTCGATTTATGACTTATTTAGATCATCTGCCACCATTGTGCTCTTGAGTAGAGCACTAAACCACAGGTTACCTCAGGGGTTCATTGCATTTATTGTTCCTATATGTCCCCGCTGCATGAAACGCATCCGTTAAATGACAAATAACAGGGACCTGTGACTATGTATGCTTTTTTATGTCTGCATCAGTATTTCACTGTTTGGAGTCTGTGTTCTGGAACCCTTGAAAGTTTTTTAATATCATTGTGGAACTTGCACGCAAGATTACTCTAACAAAGAAAGAACAAAACTCTTTCTCTCTTGTTCATCTTGTGAGTTTACTTGAGGTTTATATAAAAAACCTCACACAACGTGAAACCCCAGAACTGTGTTTGAATCTATTTTGACCTCTTTGCCAATGATTGTTAAAATTCAAAAGTCTTTTGGTAAACTCCTTAAATGGCTGAAAGAGAGTTTGAATTTTTTATAGAGGAGTGTATTGTGAATTTTGTTGTTGCATGTGTGTGTTTTCATAATTAGGGTTCAACATTTGGCTTCTGTTTGTGCTCTTTTCATCTGCGCCCCATTAGTGGCTTTAGACACGTGCCACCCTCTCAACGAGGCCTCCTTCTTCCTTCAGCTCTTTCTCCAATCCTCTTTTCTCTCCAACCGCACATCATATGAGGGGAATGTGGAGGGAGTGTGGAGCTGTACTTCAGGATACTAGAGAAAGATAACAAGAGAATGTTTGTGGGTGTGTGTACAACAAATGACTGAAGCTTCTTTGGTACAAATTCCTTCTCCGCATTACTGGATAGTAAACGTCAGATATGTTCTGGCTTCCTTGTTTGGTGATACAACATTGTTGCTTTCATGCGATACAACATTCTTGCTCTCTCTGTGGACAAATTTATCAGCTAGTTATTACTCAATGTTTAAGATTCTGAGATGTTCAGGTTCAGCAGAATGCAAAGTTTAGCCAAGTATGGTTAAAATGCCTCTGTTGGATAAAGTAATATTTTGACTTACATTTGCATTTGCATTTAATAAAATAGTCATACCAATAAAACACAATTAAATTTAATTGACAACAAGAGAAACAGATAAAGAGTGGTTTAGTTCTCAGAGAACTCCCATCAGTCACATTCCACAAACTTCTCCTGCTGTTCTGGATTTAAGATGAGCGTCCTCTTTCAGCACTTCATCACCATCTTCTCCTCATAAATCAGCTTGGACTAGTAGAGACAGATTTGTTGTAATTTTTCAGTTTGAATGTGGTGTTCATTGTCGTGTCATTCATATTTCATGTCTCTTTCTCTCTCTCCCTTTCCCACAGATCTGTTGGCCACAAACCGTACCTCCATTTTCAGTGGTTTTAATGGAGATCTGCACTTGTCAGCTGTGTTTTTGGATGAATATCATGACAAGCTTTTCTTGGGAGGGAAGGATGTTCTCTACTCGTTGAGACTAGATCACAAACATGATGCTAAAGAGGTAAGACATACTATCACTGCGATAAGGTTAATATAATAAGTTACCCATGGAGAACGCAGGTGTGAGAGCCCAGAAAAGTGCTAGTGTTGAGGGTCTGAATGATTGAGGGTCTGTTGCGAGAGGTGTCATGTCTGCTCTACTGGAGACTGTTATCTACAGGCAAGGATACAATCAAAAGACACTTGCATGTGCTGAAACATTTTACACATGATTTGTAAGGGGCGTGTAAAGGCAGGTTCACATACATCCTTGTGTTTAAAAAAAAAAAAAAACAGATGAAGCACTACAAAATGGAAAGTCTTGTTTTAACTTGATAAGGTGTCTTTGAAGGGGTCATCGGATACAAAATGGTGTTTGTTTGAGTATAAATGTGTCTTAGCAGTGTGTGGACACAACCACCCTACAATGATAAAAATACAGTCACTCCTTTTTTTAATTCCCAATTGTTTTGACCTGAAACAGGTCACTGTGAACAGAGCTGTTTTTGACAAGGTAAAAAGGGTGTTGTTTCCTGCTCCCAAAGTATTCTGAAGACATTTCATGAAGACCCTAAAGAATAATACCAACTTGTGGACAATGGGCATCCAATGTCCCCTTTAAAACAGCAAGCTGCATCCCACTAGTCAAAGACATCCATCTAGCATTGGTTTACATAAACAAATACTTTAAAACAATGCAGACATGTCATTTACTTCACTCTAATGGAAATTCTGTTGGCATCTCACCACCACCCCAAATCCCCATTTATTTATTTCTATTATGTATTAAATATGATAAAACTTGTAAAAATATAATTATATTAATAAAATATTTGTAGTATTTATTAGAAATATTGTAAAATCATAACTATTTAAAATAATATTTGTAATTGTATAACATTACAACTATTATAAAACCATCATTGTTAAAGTGTCTTTATACTAATATAACATATAGAATATTATACATATTATAATATTTTTTATTAAAACTTTCAAAGGAAATTTTAGAGCTCAGGCTTTCTGTCACAGACAGCAGGCCAGACATGTTATTAAAAATGTTTACTAAAAAACACACAAAAACAGCTGCTCATAAACACACATTAAAGTCATGTTAATTGACCGCGCTTGTGACAAAGACTTGTTTAGACCTCACTTAAGACATATAGACACATAAATGGTCTTGGTTGATTTTACAGGTTTAATGTCTGCTGCCCTTTTCCTGTTATTCACAGTTTTGTGGTGTAGTTTATAAGATAAAGTTGTGAGTTATGCGAAGAGCCACAGTGTATAAATAGGCACTGGACTAAATGGACTGTAAAAGCAGAAGTGCTTTGTCTAGAGGGTTTGGCAGTTTTTTGTTCATGTGAATATGTTTTGACTCAAGTCACTGGAGCCTCAACCAGTGTGGTTGTTTTCATATGCAGTCTCCAAAGTATTTATCATTGTGTGTGGCCTTGTTAAAGGATATGAACAGGAAGAGGAGGTACATTGCCATGGTGACAGACACATGGGAGTGGCTGCAGCATTTGAGGTTATGACCCCGTGACCTTTGGCTCAAGGACATACGTTTTCTGCCTTGTTAGACCCTTGAGCATTCTGTAAGGCCACCGCACTACCACTGGCCACAGTTTTAAAACGTACTACCTTCTGTACTGAGAATTTTGTTACAGAAATTAAGTCACTACTGAATTGTTCTTTTCTGTAACAATGTGCAGGAAAAGTTTTTCACCTTTTTTTAGCCAGAAAACAAAATGAGGATGTTTGGATGTGTGACTTTACGTGTGCTAGATTGTTTTGTAGATGCTATCAGTAAAGCTTCCCTGCCGAAGGGGAGGGTGCCACAGAAATCTAGCAGTGATTCATGAGGTTGTTCTTTAAGCGGAAAAATTACTCAACCCTGATCAGACTTCCTTTTTTTCTCTTGGGCGTGTATTTACCACAAATCTCTATCACCTGTTGCCTTCATCTCAGCTGATCTCAGTTCAGTGAGAGGAATCATTCACTCATTCTTTTCAGAGGACTGTCAGGTCAAGGATTGACCATGCAGTGTTTCTCCCATGGTTAATAGAGATGGGTTAATCTTAAACGGTGCATCTGGTGCAAATTAAAAAGCTGAATGAGTGAGCCAGGGTCCTTTCTTTCACACCATGGATTTATAGTATAATGCAGTGTTTTATCATTAATAATGACCTTTTAGGTCAATACAACCCAACTACAGCCACATTTGGACTATTTGTAGTCCAAGTGTCCTGAAGAATAAAGGTAATTGGAAGAAGGAAATGATTTAATGCACAGGAAGGATGCTGGGTAACAAGAGATTACAGGTTTCGGATAAAGACAATGTCAAAATGAATAAGAACTTGAAAGGGTAAATAAAAGCAAATGACTCACTAATGATTTAATCATATGGAGGCTGGAACAGGTTTGAGGAAAATCATTTCTTGAGTGATATATGACATTTTACAAGCAGTAGAAGGATTTGTAAATGTCATGTGATGCAAAAAGGTTGATTAGTCAAGTGGCAGACAATTTTATTCACAATGACTAAATCTGCATTCAAAGTGAACATCATTTCCCTGGGAACTGAACCTGTGACCTTAGCGTTGCTCCAGGTTTGAGCTACAGGAACACTATACACTGTTACACTATTTTATTTGAATATATTTTTGTTGGAAATATAATCTTAATGTGTGGCTGATATATCTAATTACACAAATTGATAATTATAAATGTGTTATATTCTGTTCGCTGTTTTGCTGAAGAGGACCATATAACTTATGAAATTAAGCTTGCATACGTTTGCAGATCTATATAAACAAAAAGTCTCTGTGAGGTCTGAACCTGACAGCGGTTCTGTTCCAGACTGTTCTGTGACACATGAGAAATTAACGTGTCAGGATGTGCAGTCACTTATAGATGTTTGAATAGAAGACCTAGCAGATGAGATTGTTTATTTCTCAATCGTTCATAACATCAGGATAGGTTTTTGTAACTTTCACACTCTCAGAGTTGTTTTCATAAATCTATCTTTATTGTTGACATTCATGGAAAAAAAACCCCCAACAAAGCATTTTCGTCGCACACCCACCCTCAGCGACACTAGCTCACTTAACCCCACATAATAAGTGGAGTCAATTTGTTAGCAATCTGTAGCTAGATTTCCCTGAAGAGCGTAAACATTGGCAATGTGGCATTGTCGAAAACAGGGGGTGCGTTCAGAAAACAACCATGTGCCGGTGGTCTCATATAACAGATAACATTAATTAACAACATTATCTGAATAACAGCCAATATCTTTGCAATTCCATTTGATGCTGCTTTATTGGCATAGAAATTTGGCATGAAACGGAAATTGCAATATTCTTTTCTGCCCTATTGGGATGAATATCCAAGTTAAATGGATTCTTGAACAAGAAAAAAAAATGTAGGGCAGGACTTGATTTGTCCATTGGAAAATATCATTGGATCATTGTTGTTCTTTGTCCATTTTGAGTTCATGGTGACTTTAATTGGTGTCTGATTTTGTTATGTTTGGATCTTTGGCAGAGTAATTAGTCTTAACAAGTAAATGAGTCCGCTTTTCCTTTTATGTCCAGATCCATTGGCCTTCGTTGCCTGGGAACCGTGAGGACTGTATTCTCAAAGGGAAGGACCCTGAGGTGAGTAAAAAACAGGCTCTGGTTCTGAATACACAAAAAAAGCTGGCATACTTTATATGTCAGGTTCTTTCATGGCTTTCAAGTCAGCTGAAATCATCAAATGTAGTTTGTTGTGGAATTTTTGGTTAGTGTGATTCTCTACATTATTTCGTTTGGTTCAATCTGGAGTTTCAAACAAAAACATCTGTCCATCTTCAGCTATAATCTGAGTGAGCTGCAGTTGACATGCTGACTGGAGAAAAGAAGCCAAACGCCCATGAATGAGATTTGATCCTCTCACTTATTGTCTTGCTTCCAACCAAGTTTGTGTGTGACTCACGAGTCTCTTAAATCCAATGACTGCTGAAGGCTGTCCCAATGCACTGAACACAGATATTCCTTTATTGTTTGAAACCCCCTTTGCTTTCTTGTTCTTTTACATTTCTTTCTCTTCATGTTCAGCCTCTCCCTTTTCTCTTTCAGCACCATGAATATGTTAATTACTGTATGTTCCAAGTTAAATCTTTCCGGTCCTCTATCCCTAATGGTGGAGGGTCTTCCACCCCCACCCCCTCCCCACACACACACAAACACACACTTGTACAGAGATAGACTCTGCATCTGTTAGTGTTTAGCATGTTTCGCTCGTAGAGTGGAAACGTGAGGTGTCGTCAGGGTTACATGCTCTGGTGACTGTCCCAGCAGTGTTGTTTGTTGTGGCAGGTGAGTGTGATTTCACAGCAGTGTTTTAATAACTCTGTTGAGTGTGTGAGTATGTGTTAGGGAATTGAACAGGATATTTGTTTCGGATATGAACTCATTTTAAGGTGTTCTTGTTACACATTACTATCATAATAACATTTAATTATGCATACTTATATGTAAATTACCCTAAACCAAATTCTAATCCTAACCCTAACCATATAGTATGTATATGTAGTTAATTAATATTACTCCGTACTTAAATGCATAATTACACTGTAACAAGGACACCTTAAAATAAAGTGTAACTGAGTTTTATGTACCACATAACACAGCTTTGACCACATGACACTTTCCATGAATAGGGGATATTTTAGGATTAAACTTAATTTTTATAGTCCACTTTATATATTCCTTTATACATTCTGCTAACTCAAAGTAACTTTGCAACTACATGTAAACTAACTCTCATTAGAGTAGTAGTTGGTTAGGATCAGTAGAATAAGTTGACACGTACTTGCAAAGTTACATATAGTCAGTAAAATTTCTGATGGGGAATCATAAAATAAAGTGTCAGCAGATATTAAGCAGACAATCTACTAATACTCTAATTACTAGTAGTTCACATATAGTTGCAGAGTTACTTATAGTTAGTAGAATGTCTAAAGTGAACTAGCAAAATAAAGATTTACCAATGTTAGTGTATTTATTTATTTATTCTAGATTTAGAGGCACAAATACCTTTTTTTGTGACAACTATTTGAAACTTTAGATAAACTACTATAAACAAAACCGAGCATGAAAATATATAGTTTTAAATACATCAAACCTCAAAAGTGGTATTCAATTATTTATAAATACAGCTTATTTATAAATAATCCATTTAATTTATTTGAATATGTACATTTAATTGAATATCTTTTGCTACAATAAGACTACACAAATCAGGGTTTTATCACAAATAAGGTTTGTCCCAAATTTTGATTACATGTCAGCAAAAAAATCCCACAACTCATAGAAAATGAATGGAAAATTGAACAGCTTAATATAAAGTTTGACCTACTGAGACTGACAAACAGCATAATATATTTTAACATTTATATATACATTTAAGTTTTAGGCTCTGATTTATTCCATGTTTATGGAAAGAGTCTGGTACATTGCTGTTTTGGATCTCTGTCATTCTGCTGGTTAACATCTGGCAGCAGTTTGAGCATCTGCCTGCATCTTTTATGACCCTTGACCTTTTGCTCATTTATGCTCCACTGATTTTGACCCTACACAGTCAATAAAGCTGCATACAGGTGGCCATAGTTAGAGTGTGTACATGTTGATAGTGTGTGTGTTTGTATGTGTGTGTGAGACGTCTTACTCTTTCTGAACCTTTTAATAATTGGAACATAAGAGCTTCTTTCCCATGTTAAAAGCTCTGATTGGTCTTCAGTGAGTGGGGATCATTTTCTTGCAATTTTCTTGCTCTTTTCTCTGATCCATTAAAGTTTTGGTGATTCCTTATGATCATGAACTGCATTTGATGATTTCACCTCAGTGTCCATGTATGTTTGTGTAAGCAATTCCCAAAACATCATTTCCCTGGGAACTGAACCTGTGACCTTAGCGTTGCTCCAGGTTTGAGCTACAGGAACACTATACACTGTTACACTATTTTATTTGAATATATTTTTGTTGGAAATATAATCTTAATGTGTGGCTGATATATCTAATTACACAAATTGATAATTATAAATGTGTTATATTCTGTTCGCTGTTTTGCTGAAGAGGACCATATAACTTATGAAATTATTAAAAGCAATTGTGCTGTAATAATCAAGATTGTACCCTCAGTTGCCACCAAACATTTTAATATGAACTCTTTTTATGTGTATGTTTGGTACAGACGGAGTGTGCAAACTTTGTACGGTTGTTGCAGCCATTTAACCGCACTCATCTACTGGCCTGTGGAACTGGAGCTTTCCAACCCGTGTGTGCATATGTGATTGTTGGACACCGCGGAGAGGTAACACACACAAATACTCCCTCCCACTGCTTCACACCTAGTGTGTTTGTGTGTGCCCATCAGGAAGATCTCATTTACTTATGTACTGTATATCAGAGACCTAATTGTTTAAGCTCAGAGATCCCCAACCAACAGGTCAGCCCTTAAGGCCAAGACTAGATCATGAGAGAAGATACGAAGCAAAAACACACAAACACACATTAATTCAGAGGATTCAGAGCAGAGGATAGAAAAAGAGAAATAATGTGTGTGTCTATTCTGAATAGAATGACTATTCTGGCATTAGAGAGCTGCTCTTTACTTCCTTTGAGGTGTTTTGACTGGTGTGTCACCACACGGGGTGCCACAGTTGTCTGACAAATAGGCATTACTACATTGTGAAACTAAACTGGCACCAGAGGTTTATTCTGTCTTTGGCACCACTGGACACACCCATAGAGTGTCTAACATCAATGACAGTAAAAACTACTGCACTACTAGAAGTACAGTTCAGATTTATGATATGGTACTGTCTAGAAACTCAAAGTCAGATGATACTATGTAAAGGGATAGTTAGCCAAAAGTGTAAAAAAAAAAAAAAAGATCACTTACTCACCCTCATGTTGTTCTAAACCTGTGTGAGTTTCTTTCTTCTGTTGAATATGAAAGAAAAAAAAACTGTTAGTCAATGGATACAAGCAACTGTTTGCTTACCAACATTCTTCAAACTATGTGAACCTGAACCACAAAACCAGTTGAGATTACAAGCTAAATAAATAAGCTTTCCATTGATGTATAGTTTATTAGGACCGGACAATATTTGGCCGAGATACAACTGTTTGAAAGTCTAAAATCTGAAGGTGCAAAAAAATCGAAATACTGAGAAAATCAGTCTTTGAAGTTGGCCAAATGAATTCTTAGCAATGCATATTACTAATCAAAGATTACATTTTGATATATTTACGGTAGGAAATTTACAAAATATATTTATAGAACATGATCTTTACTTAATATCCTAATGATTTTTGGCATAAAAGGAAAAATCTATAATTTTGACCCATACAATGTTTTTTGGGCTATTGCTAAAAATATACCCCAGTGACTTAAGACGTTAAAATATTTTAATCTATATTCAACAGAAGAACAATTTGATATCCCTTTAATTGTGTAATCAATTTTGTATTGATCTGGCACAAAAAATATCAATTACGGTGAACAGATAAATATAATTTGATAAACAGATACAATTTATTTGAATTGGGTAAATTTAAATCTGAACAAACAATTTCACTAAAATGTTTTGTTTCCCAGTGCTGCATACAGTATAACAAAGAGAAAAGGGATTGTGTATGAGAGCACAGTCATTGCTTCAGCTCTTCTGGCTGTAAAGCTATGTGTATAATAGACCATGACTAGAAAAACAATGATGTAGCGTTGCGTAATGCTACTCTGGTACTTGTTGGAAAAAGCAGTTAATTACTTAAAGAGCTATGCTATTATAAAACCAGTTGAAGTACATTGATGCTACTGATAATTGTAGCAAGTAAAAGTTAGTAGTGTTGCTAATTTTAGTTAGCTAAACCCCAACACTGTTATTTCTGTTTGGGGTCAGTTTGATGCAAATTACAATAAACTAGTAGAAAATAGCAAAAGTGTGGGGTCAGTAAGCAATCAATACTTTAAACTGAGCTGAATTGACAGCAAAAACTTAATGTTACAATAAATTATTTTTCAAGTAAAAAATATTATGCAGCACAACTGCTTTCAGCATTGATAATAAGAAGAAATATCTATTGAGCACCAAATCAGTGTATTAAAATGATTTCTGAATGATCAGGCGACACTGAAGACTCAACTAATGACTGATGAAAATTCAGCTTTGTCATAACAGGAATGCATTACATTTTAAATTATTACAATACGAACTGCAATAATAATCCACAATATTCATATTTCTACTGTGTTTTTGATCAAATAAATGCAGCCTAGTCTGCATCTTCCAAAAGAATCTTACAGCCCTCTGAACAGTAGTGTACATCAGATCATGTTTCCATTTCAGACTTCACATTTTTACACCCGTGGTCTCTAAGATCCCAAAGTAATGTATTGTGACATTTTTTAAGCTATTAGTTTTGATTATAATCAGTTAAGGTGAGGACAAGTCAGGAAATATTAAACTGATCTACAATAATAAATATATCTTTAGAAATATTTAGTTGGCCTTGGGGTCTCTAATATCCCAAACTGAACATTATTAATCCCTGTATTGTAAAAATAAATAATATATTTCTTCACAAGCAAAAGAAATTCAGACATTTGTGAGCTCAAGTTTATTTTTGAGTTGTTAAATTGATGTGAATTTTCTGACTTCTTGTTGGCAGCATGTGTTCAGTTTGGATCGCACCACGGTACAGAATGGGAGGGGGAAATGTCCCCATGACCCCAAACTACCCTTTGCAAGCACATTCACAGGTACATTTCAGTGTGTTAAGTTTCAGCATCAATGTTCATGCCACTGCATGCTTGTGTTGTGTGTTAACATGTATGTCTGAGCACGTTTGTGTGTGTGTGTGTGTGTGTGTGTGTTTTGGCTCTTGTGTGATGGGTGGAGGTTTCTGCTTGTCAGTTTTCACTGAGATTATGTCCTGTTGTAGATTGACTGCTCTGATGGAAGAATTTGAGGTGTTCTTCAGTCCAGGTTTAGTGTTGTAGGGGTCTTCTGTATGTATGTTCATGGGTGTGTTACAGTCTTCTGTGGCACAGACACATCTCCCAGTGTGTATGTGTGTATTTACAACATTGCACAATCTTGGCTTACCTCGATGGACATTTTGCCAGATGCAATACTTTTCAGGACAGATTTTTTAAATTGCATGTAAGTGAACTCGGAGATACTTTCACACACTGACACATTGTACTCATGAGTTAAACATGGTTTAATTATAATAATAATACAAAAAAAAAAACAGTAAAATGGTATGATCTCATTTTAGATGATGAAGTGTGTGTGACTTGAAAAAAACTTTTGACTGTAGCCCATATTAGGTCTCACCTGATTTATACAGTAGGCGTGTGTGAGTGTGTTTTCAAGCTGATAACATGATTTAATGAAAAATTGTACAATGGGGCATATAATTGTTTTCTTTTCCTTCCTCTCATGTAAGAGATTGTGTTCTCTGCACTGACCTTCAATGCTCTCTCTCTCTCTCTCTCTCTCTCTCTCTCTCTCTCAGGTGGAGAGCTGTACACCGGTCTGACTGCAGATTTTTTGGGGAGAGACTCTGTGATTTTGAGAGGTTTAGGGACTCGCTCGCCAATGAGAACAGAGATGGATCAGAGAATCCTACATGGTAAAGAGTTACATTTTCAGTCTTATTTCTTATGTGTTTTATAACATTTTATGGTGGAAAGGATGGTGACATTAATACATTTTATTTGTAGCAAAACTATTATTATTGTATATCAGTTATTATAGTATTATTATGAAATCAGTGTTATTATTGAAATTAAAACTTGAAAAAAATTATTTTTGTTAACAAAATATCTATAAATTCGACTAAAATAAAAAAAAGGATTTGAGATATTATTATACAAATATTACAAAAAAACATTGGTGGAAATAAGCAATTTTAGTATTATTTATAATTTGTGTAAAATGTGTTATGCCATTTTCACACAATAAATGTTGCAATAGATATTTAGTCTTTATTCATATTTAAAATAGAATTTACAATGTTTTATAATGTATTTCCATATTTTAAATCCTGGAACAAAAGTGCTCTTTGATGGAACACCTATTTAGTAATGATTTCTCAAAATCATTAGTCAGATTGGAATGATATACTACATACTTCCAGCAATCGGATATGCATTATAATAGTGTGTCTGTGTCTGTGTGTGTTTGTGCACATACAGAGCCCAGGTTTATTGCGGCCCACCTCATTCCTGACAGTGCAGACAGAGATGATGATAAAATGTATTTCTTCTTCACTGAAAGAGCAACAGAGACTGCAGAGCGAGACGATGAAGGAGCCATACACACACGCATTGGAAGATTGTGTGTGGTGAGACAAACTACAACGAATACCACATACATACAGTACATCCAGGCACAAGTAGGACAGTATACTGGAATGCTTCTAGCCTTTTCAACCAACTGTGCACAGCTGCTGGATGGTTTACATGCCTCTGAATCACACACACACACACTCACCGATTAGCCCAGTTCACACAGACACACACATACACACACTAATACACAAGGCTCTGTAGAGTAAGGGGAGCAGTACAAATCTCCCTCTGTTATTCAGAGGTCAGTGTCCAAAGGGCCAGGGTCAATTGCACATTACTGTCACTTTGAATTCTATTCATTGTTCAACTTCAGCACATTCCCAAATCACACACACACTCTCTTATACTGCAGAGAAGGTGATTATCTCCACAAATACTGATTACACAGATTTAGGATCCTTTACGCCACCCATGTGTCCTCGACACGGTAAAACCAGCTGCATTGCTTTTTGGGAATCTGTTACAGAATTTCCCCTATGGTGCCATAATCTCCATAACTGCAGCTGCCCTGTGATATTTTGTGATATTGAACCATACTTGTTCCAATGGGAATGGTTACAACTGAATGTTTATGTATAAACAGGGTTCAGATTACAGGGGTTTGGGTTGTGACCCCGTTAATTAAACCACTTCAGATGAAAAAGTCAAATGAGAACTGTCACAAACTCCGCTGTACTAGGTATTGTGGGAAACACTTTTTGTATACTAGTTTCAATGCACTATGATTTGGAATGCACTAATTATTATATTGCATACTACTTAGGACGGATAGTATACAAAATGAGACGCAGGGGTAGTTTGTTTTACCCAGCATTCATTGTGTGTGGTCTGGGGGTAAATGATACTTGACTTTTTGTCGATCTGTTGTCCAGAAGTGAATTCAGCACTTCATGTTTTATTGTTTATGTGGTTTCAGAATGATGTGGGTGGGCAGAGGGTTCTGGTGAATAAGTGGAGCACATTTATTAAAGCCCGACTGGTGTGTTCTGTTCCTGGACCTCACGGCATCCAAACACACTTTCACCAGCTGGGTGAGACAGTAAACACATACACGCCTTTTTATGTACAATGTTATATAAACTTGAAATCGTTTTGATGTCTAAACCCCCCTTGTGTGATCTTTGACTGTATGTGTTTGTCTTGCAGAGGATGTGTTTCTGTTAAGGACCAAAGATGAAACCAATCCAGAGATCTACGCAATATTCAGAACCATCAGGTCCGTCTCAAATCCCACTGAAAGCACATCTGTTTATCTGTGTTATTTTTGGGTGAACTGTTTCATGAATAAGGAGTATGTAAGTTTAACAGAATATTTTCTCTCTCTAGTAATGTGTTTCAGGGCTATGCAGTGTGTGTGTATAGTATGGCTGATATCCGTGAAGCATTTAATGGGCCATTTGCTCATAAAGAAAGGCCGGACTATCAGTGGGGACCTTATGAAGGACGAGTCCCTTACCCGAGACCAGGAGTGTGCCCTAGTAAGATCACGGCTCAGCCTGGTCGTGCCTTCCGTAGCACACTGGAGTTTCCAGATGCTGTTCTGCAATTTGCTCGAACACACCCACTAATGTGGCGTCCCATTTACCCATCACAACGGCAACCACTGCTGCTCCGCACCAGCGCCCCATACAGGCTCACACACATCACCGTAGACCGCACACAGGCCGAGGACGGATACTATGATGTCATGTTCATCGGCACTGGTAAGACAGATTGTCATCACTTCAATTAACACTCAAGTATGTTTATAACCCTGGCTGACTGATTGAATAACTGTAACCTTTGACCTCTGCAGATATTGGGACTGTGCTAAAGGTTATCGTACTTGAAAACAGTAACTCTCTCACCAACGAAGAGATCACTCTGGAGGAAATGCAGGTGTTCAAGGTCTGTGAGCTAAAAAATGTGTGTATGTGTAATGATGTGTGCATTTATTTGTCTGTTCATGACAATAGCTGAATTTTCATCCATTATACCATAGCGGCATTATACCATAGTTGTGCTGCTTAATATTTTTTGTGAAATTTTGATTCTTATTTTTTTTCAAGATTCTCTGATAAAATTTCAAATGAACAGCATTTATTTACATTAGCATTCTTTTGCAATATTATAAACTCTCAAAAAATCTTACTGGCCCCAAACTTTTTAACATTAGTGTATATGTGTATGTATGCATATCTTAAGTTGTGTTTCTCATGATATTTATCTGCAGGTACCCACTCCCATAACCTCCATGGACATATCTGTGAAAAGGGTAAGTTCATGCTTCATGCACTCTCACTATATTGTTCCAGCAAATTAATGTAAGCTAAGTAACAGAAGCAGCACCATAAAATCATTTCCCACAAAATTCCCAAGGAGGTTTTTACTATGTGCAGAGAAATGGGACTCTGCTTTTTGACTCCAAAGCAATAAAACATTCATGCAAAACAACCAGTTGCTAAGTTATTCATCATGAACCAGGTTCTTTATATCCAAACCGTCTGACAGTTCACTTACTTCATAGAAAGTCCTGGAGCCACATGAGTTAAAGCATCTCCTCACACAAAAATACAAATTGTCATCATTTAAATTTAGTTACACACAAATCATTCCAAACTCATGATGTTTTTGAATGTAATTCAAAAAAGGGATTCACACTTAGCTCCTCATTCAAACATACACACAGTTCCTCAATACTAATTGTACCAGGTATGACAGTCTTGGTTGATTGGTTTTTATAAAATTTGTATTAAATAGTTACAAAGTTTGGTCATATTGACCACTTTTATGCTGCTTTTTTTTTTAAGCCTTTTTAGAACTTGACAACACCAGTCCTTATTCACTTTTATACGGAAAATAGCAGCCAGGGCATTCTCCTAAACATCTCCTTTTGTGTAAAAGTGTTTGGAATGATATGATGTTTGACTAAATAATGAAGAATATGGTTTTTGGGTGAACTGCAATATCTCTGTGGAAAATGGAACCAAAATGTTTTTTTTCTCTCTCTCTTCCAGCAAACTCTGTTTGTGGGTTCACAGACAGGTGTTGTCCAGGTGCCTCTGCACCGCTGCAGTATGTACGGTAAAGCTTGTGCCGAGTGCTGCCTGGCTCGAGATCCATACTGTGCCTGGGACGGACACACCTGCACACGCTACCTGCCAAACACAAAACGACGTTACCGAAGACAGGACATCAAACATGCAAACCCAGCACTGCAGTGCATGGACCAAAACCCCAGCGGTAAGAAAGAAGGAAAGAAATGACAGCATTCTTAACTGAGTGCAGCCTTGCTGCGTGAATGTCAATACACCAGCGGCCTCCTGAGTGAATTTCAATTGCATTTACATGTCAAAGAGCTCACTGATGTGAAATTGCAGGAGAAGAGCAATTCCTTCAGAGATTTTAAGTAAAATTGTTTAATCGTTAGCATTAGAAACTTCAGTTCACCTTTGAGCTCGTCTGTTAGGAAGATTAATAGGGTTTGAAGGGCAATCTCACTCCAGTGGGACTCTCTGTTCGGTGTGAAATACAGTAACTGATAGTGTGATAGGTGAACAGGCAGATCACTCTTTATCACTCATCACAGAAAAGAGAGAATGAGAGGAAAGAACAAAAGAGGTGTGAGTGATGAGTGCTTGAGTGATAGCATGCCAAAGATTAGAATGTTGGTGATGAAAAGGGAATATATATGTATGTGCACACTTATAATCCTGGACTGATCTTACAATGAACCATGTTGTGTGACTGTGCACAAGTGTCAGTTTGAACCATCATGTGTTTCTCTCTGCAGTGGAGGACCTGGAGCTGACTGAAGAACGGGTCGCTTACGGCACTGAAAACAACAGCACCTTCCTGGAGTGCATCCCTCGATCGCCACAGGCCACGGTCACATGGCACATTCAGAGAGATGACTACATAGAGGAGGTGTTTTGTTGATTTAATTATTAAAAAATATATCAGTTCTGTTTAAAATGTGGATACATTCTGGCTGGAAAACTTGGAACATGTCCACTGAACACTGAAATTAATCTTGGGAGCAGTTGTTGTAAAGTCACTCCAAAGAAAAGTAAAGTTCGCACTCTTTGTTGGAATATCCCATTTTGTTTAATTATGAAATTTATTATTTTAAGTTTGTTTTATTTGAGAAAGTGACAGATTTTTTTTTATCAAATTCCACTAATTTCTCTTTTCCTCTGTTTAGGTGGTATTGGATGAACGTATCACTAAGACAGACGATGGTTTGTTGTTCCGCCGTGTGCTCCGTCAGGACGAAGGCATCTATGTGTGTCGATCTCGGGAACACGGATTCACACGAACCCTCGCACGCTTCTGGTTGGACGTCTTACACACCGACACCCTTTTGGACCTCCTGTCACGTAACAGCAAATATAAAGTATGGTCGCCGTGCCCTGCCAACACAGTCTCTACCAATCGTGGCCCAGCCAGGATGTGGTTCAAGGATGTCTTGCAGCTGATTGGTCCTTCAAACCTGCCGCAGGTGGAGCAGTACTGTGAACGTGTTTGGTGTAATGAGAAGCTGAGACGCAAACACAAAAACATGATGGACAAATATCGGCAAGCGCAGGACTCTGTGCGGAGAGCACGAGTCCAAAAGAGCACAGGAGAATCCCGAATCCGCTCTCCACGGGACCTCCACTCACAAGAGTAAAATACAGAGCCACATGAAGCAATATGGACTTCCAATAGAAAGTGGACGTGATTTTTAGATGCTCTCATACACACACGCATAAGCATACTTGTTTTTGTTTGTGGTGATGTAAAATATTATGGGTTTTGTGTCTAACAATCCAAGATCTCTCTGTGTTAATTAGAGCATTCTTGAGCGTCCTTTCCAAAAGTTCCTGTGACCATGGCAGCCGGCTCTCATCATCTCACAGTAGACCATGGCTGATTTTACACATCTCACACAGCAGCTGCAAAACCTTTTTACTGGAACTAATGGAACTAGTAGATTGGAGCGCTGCCCCTGCTATAACAGGTGCCAAGAAACATACATTCATTTAAGATACATCTGGCTATGATACAGCTGAGTGTAATACTCAGAGACTTTTTCTCAACTGAGAACTATGGCAGCATTCAACAAAACTCAGCTTGCCGGTACATTAAGCTGTAAAGAAATAAAAGTTTGGACTAATTAGACTATTTTCTAGTAACTGAATCATAGGGTGACGACCGTTGAGACTTCAACAGAACTGACTTTGTTCTTAATCATCTTGAAACACATTGCAGTCATGAGCTTCAGAACTTTGTACAGGGTTCGTTTTCTTTTCAGTTTTTGTGATCTAAAGTTTTGGTAATACTTTATAGTAAGGTATGATTTATAACTTAATACATTAGCTAACATGAAATAACAATGAATTTTACAGCATTTATCAATCTTGGTTTTTACATTTTAAAAAAATTTTTTATTACATGCTTGTTTTTTTCACATTGTATAAAATCATATTAATTTATTATGAATGTGAATTATCAATGAACAATGATATATTTATAAATTAACATTAACCTTAACTAATAAATGCTGTAAAAATTGTTCAGTTTTCATGTTATTATGTGGCTCGTTATAATACACAACTCTGATTGGTCAATCACAGCATTCTGTCGTCCATGGCAACACTGTAACTAAAACTAGCCTAAGTACTTCACTACAGACTTTCGCTTTCTTTTTTCACAGAAACGCTAATGGTGCCATTTTGCGTGTCAGTTTTCAGTCATAGTGAACATGACTGAACTTAATATTACTGCAATATAACTGCCGTGTCATGTGCACTTGTTTATTTCTTCGGTGAAAAACTGTAATTTTTCCACGACGACCACCTGACTGTACATCACTCACAAACTGAACCTTATTATAAAGTATTTCCAAGTTTTAAATATATAGCAAACTCTAATGTAAATTAGACAGTTGATGTTTTACTATTTATTCTTTCAAACGCTGTTCAGCAGCTGCAGTGGCCTTGATATGAACATCTGTGTCCTGTCTCGCTGTTCACTTACTCCAGTTCACTTGTTTCTTTGTACACCTAGACTAAAAACTCCTGCATCACTTGAACCATTTGTTTATTTATATTTAGAAAGGTCTGGAAAAAAATACAGCTTTCTCTAAAAAACGTAGTTGTTTCTACAAATCTTTCCTGGAGAGCAACCGTTTGGCTGCAAACTTTCTCCAGTGTCTTTTCAGAACTTCAGGGAAAAATTTGCAAACCGCTGGAGCAAATCGAGAAAAAGAAACAAGCTCACTTATAATTTTCTCTTCAGTGCCCTGACATGACTGACTGCATAGACTAGTTGCACTGAAACTGCTTTTTGTGAATGTACAGCAGCACTGCTCTGATTTGAACTGCTTGTGTCATTAGTTTTTTTTTTTAAATACAATATTAAAACAATAATCTGAAAGGAGTTTTGTAACTCCAATAACATCAACAGCACAATTCCTCTTTTTCACTGTCTTTAAATCAGTCGTTTTGATTTTAGCTCATTTTCTTTGTAAATAAAATACACACAAGACCAATACATTGTTTTAGCTAGTGTGTCTGATATATTTATGTTATTTAAAAGGGATTCTTGCATGCAGAAAACTCCGACCTGTGTTTGGTTCAGTGATACATAAATAAAAAACTTTTAACAGAGAGTTTTCTGGGTTTGTCTTTCACATCGCGTCCTTGGAAAGCGATAAGGTCAGCTCAGAGCGACCCCTCTTAGAGGCACCCAGGGGTTGGGTGTGACCGTTCAGCATTACAGATGTTTCTTTTATGTTTTCCAACATTTGCTGGTTTATCATGCTGAACTGAAAAGGTATTTGTCTCCTGAGATTGTCTTTGTCAGTGCTCCTCAATTTATAAATGACTCTATTCAAGTGAGGTCATACGTTAGTGTCATTAGTCAGTATGAGGCTCGACATTAAGAACAAGCACCTGTGTTGTGATATATATATTGCTGCTG
Organism: Carassius carassius; assembly: GCF_963082965.1. Classification (NCBI taxonomy): domain Eukaryota; kingdom Metazoa; phylum Chordata; class Actinopteri; order Cypriniformes; family Cyprinidae; genus Carassius; species Carassius carassius. The sequence continues at coordinate 17,031,407 of NC_081788.1, read as the reverse complement.
GAGAACAGAGCACAGTAAAAGAGCAATAAAAATCAGAATCGAAACACCAGCTAAATGAGGCTCTAATGTGCGTTTATATGTGATGTAGTTAGCAGGTGGATATGGTTGCATCATATAACTGTAACAGAAACAAGCTTAAATAACCAAGCCATAAATAACACCTTACATTTACTTTTTTTTTTTTGGATTTAATCATTTAGATACACTCATAGCACTTGAGCAACAGCTTAGTACATACTGGGAAGTTCCAACATTGCAGCAAGTTCTGCTTACGAGCACAACAGAGAACTCAGTCGTGAATTTTCATAAAGTAAATTCATTTAGGATTTTTCCATTGAACAGCATGAAAACCTTTACATTTAGAGAGTCATCTCCAAAGTCTGCCATCACAGCCTCACATCTATCTGAAGTGCACTGAACTCGTTCAGTGAAGACTGCTGTAAACAGTAAATCACAGCAGCTGCAGGAACACTGATCACCACTGACGCACACCAATGACCCACTTCCTGTTTAGAAACATAGACAAACACCATCAAGGTCCAGTCGGACATACCAGTGTGTCCAGGCCTGTATAACACTATACTGAGCAGCAAAGCTGAGTAAAAATAAACATTCAGTCATTTACAGAATAATGCAGACTGAAAAAAGTAGGAATGGAGAGACCATGTTCACTCAACCACTATCAAGGGGCCTCATTACAAACAGTTTAGTTCAGCTTTAAACACACATACGCATTTCTTTCTTTTCCCACAACCCTTGTAATAATCCACAAATATAATATTTTCTGAAGCCCAATTAATTCTTAACTCATTTTCATTGTTCAGGGAGGTGTGTTTTCCTATGTAGCTACAAACTCATCTCTCTCCGCTCATCTCATCATGGTTTGGGTTTGTTTTGTCAGCCTCCTCTCTGAACTCTCCTGCTCTGTCTGGTCTGAGGTCAGAGTGAGAGAGAGAGAGAGAGAGAGCGCGAAAGAAAGGCAGAAAAGAAACAGAATGAATACAAGTGCAAGAATCTATAGGTGAGTCAGTGAGAAGATCTGTCCCCCTGTATTCTTAAGTCAACACTTCTAATGAGAGTCAGAGGGGTTAAGAAGTCCTATGAAGAGTTAATTAAAAGTAATTAGAATCATCAATCATTACAGCTGTCACAGAAAGGAACATTACCAGTTAGCAGACAGAATGGAAAATGTGTAGCAGGTGGTCATGTTTTATATTGTCTTTATAAGCATATTCAATAATACAACTAAAATAATAATACAAATAATATATTAAAAAACAGAAAGAATTTCATAATTATTGCACGTTGTTTTATTTTTTTGGCCAATAATGTGATGCTCAACATATTTCCTTCACTCGTTTATTATATATTTTTTCTACTTTTTTTTTTTAATGAATTACTTTTTCAATTATATTTTTATTTTAGTTTTTTATACAAATAATCGTACCCTATGAAATCTGTACGCTTTTAACAGAATATTTCATAGGGTACGATTATTTGTATAAACACAGCATGCACAGCAGCGCGCTCGAGTGGTGAGATCGCGCTACTGCATAAAAAAGCTTTTTTTTTCTTAAATTCTTACTCTTGCTCTATAAAAAATAAAACTGAGGAGTTATTCTAAGTAAATGTATGTTTTATTGTGTTAATCATTTACAGTCTGATGCAACATTCCACAGAGAATAATACAGTGTTAATGTCAACTTTGGCCTTTTGTTGACGTTCACAAAATGCAACACACTTTCCCCCAATGTACAGAAATCTGAATATTTAATAACACAAACACATAGAGAGCCTCTCTTACATTGAGACACACACACACCCACGCTCTTTTCTTACACTCTCTTTCAAAAGATGAGAAGCGTCACAAATACTAGTAAGAAAATCAGATGAGTTTGAAATGCTGTTTGAATAGTCTTTTAAATGACCCAAATAGTTACTTTAGAATTATTTTAGGTTAGGTCTTTAAATATGTATTCCAAAGAAAGGAAATTATTTCAAAATATACACACAAGGATGTTCTCATATTCTCCTCTATCAAAATGGACATTACACATGTAGGTCAGTTTTATCTCAAACCACCACAACACATTAGCTTATCGCGCCATAAATATATGTTGAAAACAAGAGATAATCTCAATAATCTTTTAAAACATGGTCTTCCCACTGTGTAAAAAAAACACTCATCAAGATGTTTTAAGTCATGCAAAAAAACTACTTAGAAAATGGATATAAATACTACCACATGATAAGCCGCCAGTTCCACTCAAAACATTTTCACATCCATTAAAAAATTAATCGGAACTGATTTTTTTACAATGCCAATCTCAACCCTGACTCAACAGAAACCATAAATACCCACAGACACCAGATGAGGGCCCTCAGACCGACAAAGAACACAAACATAATACATTAGCCGTGCTCTTCCAGTATATAATGCTCACAGAAGGCTTATTTTTATCAACGGTTAACATACTGTATATGGTAGAGCTGTATAAATAGCAGGAACATCTTTCTTACACAGACACATATGCATAACTTTTCAGATTTTTGTCTAATCTAAAATGGTTTCTCTGTATATTAATTCTACCCATAATGCCCCCGTACATTAATGTTGTGTCCAACTCGGTCTCATTCAACACATAATCAGAACACCTGAAACATTACTTAGTAAATCAAAATAGTTCACCTTTGTTACTTTACAGAACCGCTAGAAATGTAAAGCTCAGTGACCTCTTTAGGCTTGCAAGGTATATAATTACCGTTACATAAAAAAACATTTACTTAAACACTCTTACAGTAGCTACAACCTTACCAGATCACAAATCTGCAAAAGTTTCTTCTCCTTATGTTTGCTTGAAATCTTGTTTTAAGTCTTCAAGCAGTGACAGAAGAGTGATGGTGTTCATCTGGTGCTGGTGAGTCAAGGGTCTGTGAGGTCTCTGTTTCAGGGCCAAAGTGACAGAAGAATCTAATATACAGAACACATGTTGCACAAACAACCAGATGAAAACAAGAGGATGCATGTATTTACTCAATGTGTGTCCACAAGAGCCTGTGTTTACATAGTTCATGCACGCCTTTGGGTCCTCAATTTCCGATCAATGCTTTTCCTGTTACAATTCAAAGGGATATTTGGGATTTTAGGACCTTGACTTTGTGTTAGTATTTAGATGAACTGGATGGAGCGTGGTTTTCTGAATAAAATCAGGAGTAATAGATGCTGGCAGCAGTGGGATTGGGGTCATGGGGGCACTAGATTGAGTCTTCAGACTTGAGATGAGGGCAATCGAGTAAATAGAGACAAGCAGTGGAGTGTCATCACAGGGGTAACGAGAAGCAGAGCAGGTGATAAACAGTCAATAAAAGAGATGCTGTATGAGAATCTGTCCACTTCCAGTGGTTTTTGCTCCCGTCAGTCCGTCTCTCATCCCTTGTTACTCTCCAGTGCTCCGCGGCGATCTGAGGGCAGGTCTCCCATCATGTGTTCTGCGATTTCGCCCTTTCCTCACTTCCTTCAGGTGCTTCCACTTTTTAGAGTGCAGCGGGTCATGAACCGGTGCCTTATTGGCTGTATCTGGAGAGCTCTTCCCTGATAGGCTGTGCTTGCGTGACCAAACTTGCTCGCAGATCTGGTCGACCGTGTTTAAGTTTGGGTGATCCACCAACTGCATGAAGTCCCTGTACCACAGCTTTTGATTGGTAGACTGCCCGTGATTGGCGTGGGAGTGGGCGGGGCTGCGAGGGATAGGAGCTGAAGGGGCGGAGCCAGCCAAAGGCAAAATCTCCAACGTGATCGCGAGGATAGTCTGGGTGAATCCGTGTTCCATTGCATGACACTGATACACACCGCTGTCTCTACGCACGGCTCGCCTTAGCAACAGGCCTCGCTCAGTCAGCAAAACACGCTCATCTAAACGAACCTGTAATTACACACACACACTAAATGCATCAAGTATCAGATATAACCGCACTGATAGGAGAGAGAGAGTGAAAGTTATTAAATCAAACAAAGACACACATTTATCATCTCTTATCAATGCTGTCTGTATCTGTCTTTCTCATAATAACCCCACATACAGTATCTGCCCCAGCCTGCTCTCTCCTCTCTCTCACCTCCTCCCGGGAGGTTTCCGGATGCCTCTGATAGGTCCATGTAATCTGGGCCTGTAATGATTTCGGGATGCATTCCAGGAAGGAGCTGCTTCCATCCACAGCATACAGCCTCTTCTCCAGAACACGCTGCTTCTGATGGTCTGCAAAACATCCCAATGTAGAAGAGATTAAGATAAGGCATTAGACAATCTAGTTCCTCATATTAGACTGAAGACTGAAATTTGTGATTTGCATAGACTCAATAATGTGTATAATGCACTGATATTAAAATTCTTGTCAATAGCAATAAGACGTTTATTATTTTTATGTTATATTGGCAGTATTAAAATGAATACGAATTTTCTGTAGAATACACAATAAAATTGTTTTAAATGCTTCAAGTTAATTTATACATCACAATATTATATGGACACTGTGACCAAACTTGTATTTGTTTTTGCAATTGGGTTGTATTTTATTTTACTTTTTTGGGATGAAATGATGTCGGATGACCCTATGTTGGCTTCTGCATTTAGCTTTTTGCCAGAATTCTCTTATACATGGAAACTTCAAAATAACAGCATTTATTTGAAACAGAATTTCAATTTAAAAGTATTTTTGTCACTTTTGATCAATTTAATGTCTTTTCCATTTGTTTTTAATTGTAGTGGATTTTTAACTCTGATACTCATGTGCTGATTTGTGTCCCACCAGTTAAGAATCACTGCTTAAATTCACATTGTGACTGAATAACTGCGCAGTAGTGAGAACAGAGAAATGGCTCCTCTTAGAGGCTGACAGAGGTTCTGCAGTATTACCTCCTGAGCAGAGTGCATTAGGATCCCCATTCCTCACATCCTGACGCCGGAACCTCCTACACACATAAATACACATACACAAACATATTAAAAAGTCTTAGCATAACATACTTCTTCAGGTTTGACTGTGAAATGCAGTGGGGTACAACAGTTAGAGACCAGTAGTAAAAATACCCAGGTTTTCTATGTGGTCACAACATTTTAGACTCCACTGTACATGTGTATGAATAAAGCCTTGTATGGCAAGCATGACTGAAGCTGTACCGTTTTGTGTTTGGTAGGTAGCGTGTGCAAGTGTGTCCGTCCCAGGCACAGTATGGATCTCGAGCCAGGCAGCACTCGGCACAAGCTTTACCGTACATACTGCAGCGGTGCAGAGGCACCTGGACAACACCTGCGTCCGAGCCAACATACAGCTGTTGCTGTAGAGAGAGAAAATAATCACATGATTCACTAATGCGCTGCTTTCATGTGTTTCTGTAATACTGTTTAAAAATAGCTAATCTGCATATATTTTTTTAAAACAAAGACACATTCTCACCCGTTTAGAGGAAATCTGCATGCTGATAATAGATGAAGAATCCTGCAACAAGCACACAAGAGCTGGTTTTACAGATATTTTATTTTAATTTTAGGATATTTTCTTTAAATGTAAAGTGAAGCATAATTGCTAAAGACTTACTTAAAACAAGAAACTAAACTAAAAAAAAAAACTGTTTGCAATTTTACACACACACAATCCTCTCACCTTGAAGAGCTGAAGCTCCTCTAGCAGAAGCTCTGTGTTACTCCAGCTTCCCTTGGGCACAGAGATCACCTTCAGCACAGAGCCGATATCTGCAGAGAGACGGAGAGAGACTTTAACCAAAGCCACAACCAGCAAAGATAGTTTAGTCTAGAGAGTATTTGCCAATACTCAATATTCTACCTGTGCCAATGAACATTACATCGTAGTGTCCATCAGCTGCGTTGACCCGGTCTACAGTAATCTGAGTGAAGGTGAATGGGATTCCAGTGCGCAGGAACAGCGGCCGGTCTCCCAGTGGAGTGACTGGATTAAACATTAATGGATGGTGCCTTGCAAACTGGATTACATTATCAGGGAAACCTTTAGTGGACTCAAAACTCCCAAAGGTTTTACTGGGACACTGAGGAAGAGAGAAAGAGATATGTGTAGAATCAGAGACACAATCCGTCTACATCAGCAAGTCCAAACCTATGAACAGTTAATGACTAATCTATATCTACTCATGCTTTTCTAACAATCACAAAAACAAATGTATATTCCCACAAACTTGTTTTGAAATGGCATTGATGCTTCTATTTATTTAAAGTACCGTTCATTAAGAAAAAAAAAACCTTTGAACTATAGTTTAAATGTGAGATACGAGCACACTGTTCTCACCATGCCTGGCCGAGGGTACGGCACTTTACCCTGGAATGGAACCCATTGATAATTGGATCCCTCTTTATGGGCAAAAGGTCCTAAAAATGCCCGGCGAATGTCATTCATGGTGTAGAGACACACCGCAGAACCTTGAAATACGCTACTGTAAGACACAAACACACACACTTTACACTACAGGGAGATAAAATAGTCACACAAATGCTGAGTTCAAGTATTTTGGCCTTTCTTTTTTCTTTCGTTTTAATTTAAATGAAAATCATGCCTTTTCATATGACTTACTTTCTTCTGTGGAACAAAAAAAGAGCTATTTTGAAGAATTGCTTTTGTTCATATTAAAGTCACTAGGGTCCAAAATAATACTGGACCCCAATGACTTTGGAGAAAAAAAAGAATACATTTAGCCAAATATTTAATTTTGTGTTCTACAAAATAAATATAGTTATACAGGTTTGGAATGACATGAGGATTAGTAAACGATAACAGAACTGAACCTTTTGGGGTGAGCTAAGCCTTTAAACCACACCCTTTGATGAACTCTGACCTTGAGGTGGTAAAGACGGTGTAGATCAGCGGGTTCTTTCGGTCACGGGTCTGCAGCAGGAACACATCCCCTAAAGGTCCAGACAAAGGTCAGACGGCAATGAAATGCAATTGTCAGTTATAACAGCATAATTTAAGCCTAGAGTCTGTGTGTGAGCGAGAGAGTTCTTACTAAGTTCATCAAAATGTGTTTCAGTGCCATCATTGCCTGGTACAGAACACACCAGACGGGCCTTTAGAAATGTTGTCCACTTATTTACTAGGCTGCGCTGTCCTCCCATATCGTTCTGTAAAAAAACAAAAAAACAAAAACAAACAAACATTAATTTAAGTCAAAATGATCAACTGCAGCCAAAGGCCATTAGGAGTAAAAACATATAAAACAGCGCTGATAAATCCTGCTCCTAACCCTGCACAGCTGACCAATCCTGGAATATGTAACCTTCCCAAATCCCTGAGCTTCTACAGCAGTTTCTCTGAAGAAGAAGAAGACTTTATCATCATCAGGATTCTCACTCTCTGGAACCCCAACTGCTGCTATAAACTTGGGCTCTGAAAAACAGCATTATCATAGGGTTCATTGTTATTATACAAAAAAAATATATGTATTGCAAATTATAATGGAAGATTAAGATATAAAATTGAATGTTCTCTTTTCAAGAATTTTCGTTTCGTATCACCCTGATTTTTTACTTTATGCAAAATAAATAAATCAATCATTTGTTTAAGATAACCTCTCCTACATATACGCACCATTGAGCCAGCGAGAATCATGTGGTTCTGTTCGTATGGAGGGCCTTTGTCCCATGCTTCGAAAGATAGTAAAGTCCCGTCCCATTAAATCAGTGGCCACGCCTGCATAAAGCTCATCACCTATATGATGATGTAGAAATGACTACTGTTTAGACATGACGTAACAGAATCTAAATGTAAGACAGAGAGTTGAACAGTGGCAGCTAACCAATTAGAACAGATGCTGATGTGTGGCGTGGGTCGTATGGACTCTTTCCTTTTCCATCTTCTACCATAGAGGGGTCGATTTTAAACACATGATCCTATAGAGATAAAGGAAAACGAAGCAGTGTATCTGGCCAACTGAAAGTCAAACTGGGGCTGTATTCCACACACACATGCATCCAGATGCTCACACACTTACCTCTATCTTCTGTCCCACCTCCACATACGCACAGGAGGGGTGGAAAGCCCCTGTCCCACAGGCGTACAAGTGAGTCCGATTGTAGTGGTGTAGCACTTTCACATAGTTAACGCAGTCCGTCTGCAAAACATACACGCACAAATCAATTTGATGAAAGACATATTTTACATACTTTCACTAGTTCATCTGTCAGACAGGGAAACTGTCAACATCTACACTGAATATTAGTAGCTCAGAGTCAAAGGCAGACACAAAAACACACACACATATCTTTCTCTTAAGGGACCATGTATGGGGCGGATCAGAAACAAAACTTCATTTGTTACATATCCTTGACAACAGTCTGACATGAGCTCGCTTTAATTCCGGAACTCTCTGTAATCACTTGCACACATAAAAACAAAGACACGTTGACTGTTCAGCTGACACTCATGGACACATATAATCTCTCTGTTTCTCATTTCCCTTGTGAATGTGCTCGCTGGAGCATGCCGAATTTCCACGGAATTCCAGTGCCTGGAATCACTACGACAACAGGAGGGAGCGGGAATATCCAGATTCCAGGGTAGTGGGAGAGGATGCAGGGACGAAGCACAGAGAGCAAATGTGGAAGAGGAGAGAAGGGCCGAAATGAGACGAAAAGGAGGGACATGAGATGTGAAAAGACGAGATGAGACAAGGATGAGGTGAGAGGACATAACCAGAGAAGGGAAGACAAATCAGAGATAACCATAGAGCTCAGTTGAATTTGAATATGAAAGACAGCAGCAAAGAAGAGACTAGACGAGAGAACTAGTGAAGAGACAAGATGAAATGAAACAAGAATAGACAGCAGAATTTACTCATCGTTGTAATGCATTTATGGAATATGGCAAAAACAAGGTATCTAAGCAGGCAGCATAATCATGCTAGATTAAAAGATGTGTGTGTTGTTTGTGTTTTGTGTAACCTCTCCATTACCTTTACAGAAAGATGTGATTGACATGTGCCCTCCTGCCATGCTTAAACCCTGCACACAAACTCACACAGACACACACATACACGGCTTGTGGAGAACAAAGGTCTCTCTTTGAGCTTAACACACCCTGTGAAGAGTGTGTGTGTTGTACGGTGGGGGGGGGGGGGGGGGGGGATAGAATCATCGAACACCAATTAAGTTGCTGACAAACTGTGTTTATACAGAAAAGGGTCTTTCTCTATACCTCTTGTATACACACACTAGGGCTTCTGTTTCAAGAGCTTTACAGCCCTCAATAAGGGAAGGATGTGTTAGGTGTGTGTGTGTGTGTGTGTGCGTGTGTGTGTGCTGATGGGCTCTTTGAAGTGAGCCCACGAGACAAAGAAAAAAGAAAGAATGCGAGGGAAAGAAAGAGACAGAGCTTTAAAATGAACAGTGTCTCTCAGGAGGAATAAGCCATATACAGTATGTGTGTGTGAATTTGTGGTGAACTTTCAACTTTGACCTTTTATGAGCCTGATCATTGGATCCCTGTGTGATTGACCACATTTAGTCAGAGAACATCAGCATCTACAGCTTGGTATTTTGTCATTTTGGAGCTTAAAGCCTGGAACACACCAAGCCGACGGTCGGCCGTCGAGCAGTTTTTGTGTCTGTTCAGCTTAGTGAACGAGTCAGTGGACGAGAAAAATAGCAAAACAGCAAGCAAAGTCAAAACGGTACAGATAGAGGCTGTTCTAATGATATGTCATCTTACCTGATTGTTCCTTGGCGAATATTTCAATATTAACACGAGAGGAGTGGAATAAAGAAAGTGTTTAGCAGGATTAATATTCAAAACAGTAAGCACGCGCTGCTTTGTTTACGGTTTGTATAACTTCAGCCGACAGCGTCAGTTTCCCTTTTTGAATGACGAATATATCTGCAGAAATAGACAGTTGTCTCATTTACACGCAGGCGCAGAACGCGCATTCTACCTAACAGTCGGCAGTAGTTCTCTCGTGTGTTCAAGTGCAGCTTTTTACCCCGACGCGAGGCGACAACACAGTTGGCTTTCATCAGCGATAGTTCGTCGGCGTCGTCGGCTTGGGTGTTTCAGGCTTAACAGATGTGAGCACTATGAGCTGTGGTTGTGTGCCAGAGACTGAAACAGTGAGAAAGAAGTAGGACATAAAGACACTGAAAGACAGAGTTGCAGAGAAGTGAGTAAACTGAAAGCAATACTGAGTGAGAAATCAGGAGTTTAGACTGAGAGACAGAACAAAGGAGAGAAGCATGAGAAAGTGAAAGGTCAGTGGGAGAATCCCAGGGAAAATCTTAAGTCTTTATTCATGGAGGTCTGGTTCTGTCCCTGCCGTCCTACACACCTACATGTAATGAGGGTCAACTCAGAGGTCAGCGCACTGAACAAAGTCTGTTTGTGTCCAGTGTTGCCAGATTGGATGGACGATTTCCAGCCCAAAAGCTCACAAAAACCCGCCCACTCCAACAAAAATCCGCCCAAAACTTTAACTAACAAAATAATGTGATACAGCATGTCAGTCAAAGGTGTTAAGAGCCATTTTAACTCCTTAAAACTAAATAATAAATAATAACGTTAGATAAATTTCCCATGGATCAAATGGCGGCAAATACATTAGACAATTACCGAATATGATTAAAATAGGTTATGCAATCAGTCACCGTCAAAACATTTGATTGATTTACAATTGATTTACTGATACCCTCGAAAAAACATATGCATCACTTTCAATGTCAACAGTCAGAATTTTAAGTGATAGGAAAAAGCAACGTAATTAGGTAGCTATTTCACACTTGTTTATGCACACATATAACAGTCAAAACTGTGTTGTCATTCATTGATAAATACTGTATGAAAATTAACAACAACAATAATAATCGCCATCCGAATCCATGAGTTTATCACTGAGGTGGTATGTAAATTTATTTTCACAGCGGTCCACATGAGAAACGATACCGCCCTAATAGGGGCTTTAGTCTTTTGTGAAGTTCATATTGTAGAACATTACATTTGCACAGTCAAAACTAAGAAGATATACCAATCTGTACTGTTTAAAAGATAAAAGACAAGATAGTTTAGATATAGATTAGATATAAATAGATTATGTTATAAATTAAATAATTTAACTGCTCTATTTTAGGAGTTGCAGTAATATTAGAGTCTTGGGGTCATCTTTCCCTCAACAGGTGTAATTCACGTTTTGAGTGTTAAAACACTCTCCCACTCTTTACCATGTAACATATATTTAGGCATTATGATCACTCATACAGTTCATACAATTAAAATTAGATCCGTTATTGCTCATGAATCATCACGTGTGTCTGTAGATCACTAGTGATTGGCTAAAAGTACGGCCGCGATGTCCACATCAGTGTCAGCACCTCTGCACTGCAGTTTATAACAACGTGATGACTGTTCAGATGCAGTATATGCACACTTGAGCTTGTTTGTTAGCCAATTAGCCTATACAATTTATGTTTTTGAAAACCGCCAAACTGACCCCAAACCAGCCCAAATTTTGTCCACCCGCCCAAGACAATTTTTACCCGCACAATCAAATTCAAACCGCCCAATCGGGCGGGAAGCCGCCCAATCTGGCAACACTGTTTGTGTCAGTTCTCATTGTCAGCTGACCTCAGTCAGTTACCCACATCAGAATGAAGCCCAACACACACATATTTTGAAGTTACACAACTTTACACAGCCTTTACAATAAAGAGCCATTCAGACAGACACCGTGTCCAAAAACATCCCACACATATCCGCTTAACACCCCAGATAACACACACACACACACACACACTAAAAACATGAATTATGACCTCTTCACAAACATGTTGATCAATTTAAAGCATCTTTGCTGAATAAAAATATTCTTAAATATATTTTTAATTCTAATTCTATATTTCTATAAGCCTTTATATACATCTATTCTATTCTAAATCACTCCATGCCAGGAGTTATTAACCTTTATAGACCTAGACTCTTAACAAACCTATGGACCCTCACTAAATATAAAAACATCAGATTTTAATCAGTAACACCTTATTACAACGTTCATCAGAAAACTAACTAAAACTGTTACTACAATATATAATGCTTATCAGATAAGCAAGTGTCCAACAATATTATAAAACTTTGAAAAAAAAAAAAAAACATTTTTTTTTTTTTTTTTAAGTATTTTCATAGACCCCACAGACTCCTGATTGAAAACCTTGGCTCTACACTGATTTATATCTGTTCATGTTGGAGCCGTTTGGAAGAGATATTTGTGATAGCAGTGCTAATAGCTTAAGTGTGTGTTTGTGTGTAAGCAGCTCATAGGAGAGATGGTAGTGATAGATGGTAGACCGGGTGTGTTGGTGACCACAAGATCTGATTATTGCAGACACTTACATTGATGTCTTTCCCTGCCCAGTTGCATTCTTCTCTCCAGTCAACAGGTGCTGGCCAGTAAATCTGAGAGAGTGAGAAAGAGTCCAGAAGAGAGGAAGAGTTTTGGCTAAAGGTTAGGACCTTTGCAGGGATAGACGTGTTCAGTAGCTTGAGGGACATTCTCACTGAACCCCATCAGAGACACAGTTAAAACATGTCCAGGGGCGATACACAAATGCACACACATCTGGACATATTTCCCTTAATCACACCTGTGCGTGCTTGCATGAGCCTAAAGCCAGTACACAGTGACTGACAACTCTCACTAATCATTCATTCTTTTTCCTTCCTAAAGAAATAAAAATCCATCATTCTGTCATTCACATGTTTACTTGACCACTATAAATAATGTGGCATGACTTTAAAGACTGATTAATTTTACAAAAAATAAATGCTAAGGCTTCCTGACTGGATCTCTAGCATAAATGCACACACAATCTAATCAAATGTGAGAGGCACAAAAATGGGTTATAAAAAAATCCAATCACTTTATTGTAATCATTTCATTTGTTAATTCCAGGTATAAACACTAGACTACTTCATTTAAGTAAATGTATGCATAGGAGTTAAATAAGCAAACATTCTTAAGAATAAAATTACTCATATTTTCTTCTTATTCCAATTTAAGAATAAAGATAAGAATATTTTGCATTCCAGAAAAGCAAAAAATAAAATAAAATAAGGAAATTGAAATAAAACATTATTGTTATGATGATGTATATATGTTATTATATACATAATTAGATTGTAGGGTGTTTGTAATGAGTAATACCTCATTCTCAGTGTAGTATACAATCATAGTCAATTTATTCTTCAAATATTTGTGAATATCTGAAGAAATTTTCAAGAATTGCATTTAATACAATTAAATTAAATTCCTCTTCCGAGGAATATTTTTGTGAAACTGTCCCCAGGATGCTTATGCTGTATATCAGTGAGCTATGATTGACAGGGTTACACATTTGTTTAAAACTTAATTAGCTGAAGAGAGAAACACAGTACAGAAGGGAAGACTGTTTCCATTCACACTTACATTTTGGATGGAGTAAGGAGTAAGGAGTGTGCTGTACCTTCTGTTCCTGTTTACTGATGTTGTCGAGACTGAGAGATAACAGAAAGTTACGAGCTCCAACAAATAGTCGCCCCCTCTCCTCGTCCAATAGGAGAGTTCTAAAACAACACGAACGCTCCAAGTCAAACCGCTTAATGCCGTTAAACTGCTGGAGGTCTGGAAAAAAAACATGAAAACACAAAGAGTTAAACATAGAAACCTTAACACATGTATGCAGATACAAGTATGTAGATGTGATACAAGCCATCACCTTTATAAGACAGCTTCATCCGGGGAGAGGAAGGTGAACTTCCACTGGATGAAGAACTGACACCAATAAGCCCGAGCAGGACCAGCGAGCTGCACATAATCATCATCATGGTCATCATCTTCTGAGGAACACCAGAACCTCTCGTCAGTTTTAAACTGCAGACAGCTGCCACACAGATGATCGAATGGGATGCTGGTTTTCGTGGTAGTTGTTGCCGTGATGGCGGTCAGTTCTCCTGCTCAATGATACAGTGATGCTGTGGATGTGGAGTTTCCACTCTACAGTGAAAGCTGGACACCAGAACAAAAAAAAGTGTTAGATTTTCATCTCTTTTTCATAGCCACTATTCAGTCCTTGCTGACCCCTTGCTCACCCACTCCTACAACACACCAGTCCGATAATAGCCATGATATTTCAGATATGCAGGCGCGCACACTCACATGCTTTTATTTCAGTAGCAGATGGTCTAAAGCTACTGTCCTGTCTAAGATGAGAAGGGAGAAATCTGATCTCATATTACACACACACATACAGTACATATATACGCTCTATCACACAGAACTGGATGTCAAAGCAATCGGTCATGTTGAGCCTTTCATTTGGTCTTTTTATGGTTCTGGTCCAGGTTCACTGCATGCCCAAACTGAAAGCCAAGATCCACTCACTCAGAAATCAATCCTGCTCTCATTTCAGACCAACAACATCATTATTTTGTCTTGTGGGCCATATGTAAACCTATTATGTGAAATAGCTTTTTCAGGGAAATACAAAAAATTAAATAAATTGTATATACTTTTGTATATATGTATAGACTATATACTATATATAAATGTATATACAGTACAGACCAAAAGTTTGGACACCTTCTCATTCAAAGAGTTTTCTTTATTTTCATGACTATGAAAATTGTAGATTCACACTGAAGGCATCAAAACTATGAATTAACACATGTGGGATTATATATGGAATTATATACATAACAAAAAAGTGTGAAACAACTGAAAATGTCATATTCTAGGTTCTTCAAAGTAGCCACCTTTTGCTTTGATTACTGCTTTGCACACTCTTGGCATTCTCTTGATGAGCTTCAAGAGGTAGTCATCTGAAATGGTCTTCCAACAGTCTTGAATCAGTTCCCCGAGAGATGCTTAGCACTTGTTGGCCCTTTTGCCTTCAATCTGCGGTCCAGCTCACCCCTAAACCATCTCGATTGGGTTCAGGTCCGGTGACTGTGGAGGCCAGGTCATCTGGCGCAGCACCCCATCACTCTCCTTCTTGGTCAAATAGCCCTTGATGCCTTCAGTGTGACTCTACAATTTTCATAGTCATGAAAATAAAGAAAACTCTTTGAATGAGAAGGTGTGTCCAAACTTTTGGTCTGTACTTTATATATATATATATATATATATATATATATATATATACAGGTCCTTCTCAAAAAATTAGCATATTGTGATAAAGTTCATTATTTTCCATAATGTAATGATAAAAATTAAACTTTCATATATTTTAGATTCATTGCACACCAACTGAAATATTTCAGGTCTTTTATTGTTTTAATACTGATGATTTTGGCATACAGCTCATGAAAACCCAAAATTCCTATCTCAAAAAAATAGCATATTTCATCCGACCAATAAAAGAAAAGTGTTTTTAATACAAAAAAAGTCAACCTTCAAATAATTATGTTCAGTTATGCACTCAATACTTGGTCGGGAATCCTTTTGCAGAAATGACTGCTTCAATGCGGCGTGGCATGGAGGCAATCAGCCTGTGGCACTGCTGAGGTGTTATGGAGGCCCAGAATGCTTCGATAGCGGCCTTAAGCTCATCCAGAGTGTTGGGTCTTGCGTCTCTCAACTTTCTCTTCACAATATCCCACAGATTCTCTATGGGGTTCAGGTCAGGAGAGTTGGCAGGCCAATTGAGCACAGTAATACCATGGTCAGTAAAACATTTACCAGTGGTTTTGGCACTGTGAGCAGGTGCCAGGTCGTGCTGAAAAATTAAATCTTCATCTCCATAAAGCTTTTCAGCAGATGGAAGCATGAAGTGCTCCAAAATCTCCTGATAGCTAGCTGCATTCACCCTGCCCTTGATAAAACACAGTGGACCAACACCAGCAGCTGGCATTGCACCCCAGACCATCACTGACTGTGGGTACTTGACACTGGACTTCAGGTATTTTGGCATATGCTTCTCCCCAGTCTTCCTCCAGACTCTGGCACCTTGATTTCCAAATGACATGCAAAATTTGCTTTCATCCGAAAAAAGTACTTTGGACCTGCACACGCCTGTGCACGGTGGCTCTGGATGTTTCTACTCCAGACTCAGTCCACTGCTTCTGCAGGTCCCCCAAGGTCTGGAATCGGTCCTTCTCCACAATCTTCCTCAGGGTCCGGTAACCTCTTCTCGTTGTGCAGCGTTTTTTCCACACTTTTTCCTTCCCACAGACTTCCCACCGAGGTGCCTTGATACAGCACTCTGGGAACAGCCTATTCGTTCAGAAATTTCTTTCTGTGTCTTACCCTCTCGCTTGAGGGTGTCAATGATGGCCTACTGGACAGCAGTCAGGTCGGCAGTCTTACCCATGATTGCGGTTTTGAGTAATGAACCAGGCTGGGAGTTTTTAAAAGCCTCAGGAATCTTTTGCAGGTGTTTAGAGTTAATTAGTTGATTCAGATGATTAGGTTAATAGCTCGTTTAGAGAACCTTTTCATGATATGCTAATTTTTTTAGATAGGAATTTTGGGTTTTCATGAGCTGTATGCCAAAATCATCAGTATTAAAACAATAAAAGCCTGAAATATTTCAGTTGGTGTGCAATGAATCTAAAATATATGAAAGTTTAATTTTTATCATTACATTATGGAAAATAATGAACTTTATCACAATATGCTAATTTTTTGAGAAGGACCTTCATATATATATGCACAAGCTTATAATTACAACTGCACAAGTGTGTGAGTTCACTTGGCCATCATGTCCTCAGAAAAATGTTGTTTATTTTAGAACAAGAGAAATCTATTAGATATTTAAGTAGTTCTGTTTAATTACCCCCCCCCCCCCCCAAGCCAACAGTCCTCATGATGAAAATGGCTTAAAAGCAACTTAAACAATGTTTGTCAATGAAAATGGAAACAGGAAGGTTGGTGTTAGGCTTAATTTAAAGTTAGACAACAAAAATATCATTAAGCTCGGTGTAAAAACTAGACTATCCTCCAGTGTGTTGATTTTTGTATTTAATTTAAACAGTTACAAATATAGCAGCTTCCTAAACCAAATATAAAAGTTCTTTGTTCTTACTTCCTCCCTTTCTGTTTCTAATGCTGTGAATAATAGAACTATTCACACAGGCATACAGCAGAAGTCTCATAGTAAAACACACACACACACACACACACACACACACACACACACAGTCCCTCTGTCTGTAGCGCTGCCACACTGATTAGCTGTGCTAATTTACCATAAACACAGTTAATATGAGCTACTGCAAGATTGTTTGTGTGAGAGAGTGACACACAGATTCAAGTTCATCCAGCAAGTTTCACACCCCATCCTGAGAGATTTACTGTATAGAAGAATAAAGCAGAAAAGTGCATCCCAGCGCCCTTCACATCTCTTTAAGCAAAGAGACTGTGCCAAAGCAGCAAACCATACATCATCATTACAGCCAAGGCTGGAGCAGGACACGCTCACACACACATACACGCACAGATGAAGACTCTTCCACAGGAACCAGACCTTAAAACCAGACTAAATACTGCTAAATCCCAAAAAAACTAACTATAATTAACCTTAAGATCACAACGACAACACCAGAAAAAACAAGCCAAACAAGAGAGAGTGAAAGAAAGAAAGAAAGAAAGAAAAGAGAGGGAGGTAACTGTGTCATAAACCTCTCAGTTCATGACACTCAAGTGTGAGCGAGATCTTGAAGAGAGAGCGAACGATTGAGGCAGAGTGAAAGAGAAAAGGGAGAAAGGAGTCGATTGTTCTGCTTGAGCGGCTCGTCTGGATTGAGAACAACTGTCAGAACCTCCAGTAAGCGAGCGAAAGAGAAAAGAAAGATTGAAACGCGTGAGGAAAAGCCTTTGCTCACATGCAGGGGGAAATAAAGGGATAGTTCACACAAAACAATTTCTGCCATCGATATTTCACCCTCATGCTGTTCAAAATCTGTACAACCTCATGAGAGTTCACGAGAATAGTAGAGATCCCGGATTTATTTATTGTTCTTCTGAATCAGATCTTTTCACTGAATCAGATGACTCTGTCTACAAAACTAGTCTACGTGGCTGATTCGTTCAGATGATTTTGTGAATTAATGACTTTCAGTGACTTTTAATGAATTCTGGTCTGTTCTCTCATTAAATTATTGTATGGTCTCAGAGCACTTGGAATATAGAGCACAAGCTGTATGAACTACTTTCAGGATACTTACTTAGAAAGCTTAGCTTGAAAGCTCCAGTATTGCAGAGTAATTGCTTGTAAAAAGTGTCCAGCACATTACTCTAAATTTCAGCTTTTGGGTTTTGAGTAAGAAAGAAAGCCATGTGGCTTGAAATGACAGTCTGAGTACACAATGATGTTTTGTGTTCGGGTGAATTATCCCTTTAAGAAACTGCCGGTAACCAAGAGTTGTTCTTCTTTAGGACAGACAGAAGAAAAATAGAGAGAAGAGAACTTTCATTCTTCGGTCAGTCTTTGTACTGAGAAGAAAAACCCACCTTGCTGACTTTTCTTCTGTGTTTCAGACTTTATAGGTCCAACAAGGGCACGCTGGCACAATAACAGTTACTCTCCCCTCTGGGGCTCTCTCTCTCTCTCTCTCTCTCTCTCTCTCTCAGGCACATAGATGTGAACATATAACTACTCCAAACTCTCTTGCTTTAGATCAACTACTACACTCACTTTAATAAGATAAAACTATGTATACACACAACAAAGCCAGACACTAATCCCTTCAAAGAATTAATTTGGTCGCTCTTAGCCCTAACAGAAGTGAAACAGCAAGTTTCAGCATGTGTGTGTGTGTGTGACTGCAGTGATCTCCCAGGTCAGCCACAAGCCCTCAGTCCATTTAGAATAATACACACAAGTACAAAGCTCTCTCACACAGGCTCTCTGTCAGAATGATAGATAGAATGAACTTTAAATAAGACAAAAAAAGAGTAAAGCAAGACACAGAAAGAGAGTTTAGGAGAGAAAGAGGTTAAACGTGTACTGTACCAGCTGTCAGACTGAGTGTGAATTTGAGACTAGCATCACTATTAGTATTGGTCACATTTAGGATTAGTGAGATTTGAACAAACCTGTAACCATAAGCATTACACTTCGGTATGTAACTTTGCCTTAGAAGCCACGAAAAGCTCTTGCACCCATGTAGAACACCTTAGTAACTGCACAGAGTACCTCTAATGCCCTACGGAGAAAACCTGGCTAACTCATAATGCTCCAAACACTTTAGTAACTGCATACAGTAGCAACACCCTGGCAGACTCACAAAACACTCAAGAAACCATCTAAAAGAAAACCATCCAAAATAAACTTGCCTGCAATTGTATAAAAACCATCCACAACACTCTAGTAACCACTTAGAAATGCCGTTGCACCCAGACCACCCCCCCCCCCCTTTGTGAAAATGTAAACAAATCTATTTAGGATCAATATTTAAAAAATTATATAATGCTTCACTATTCAAAGGATAATTGGAATGTTTTGTATGATACCATAATACCAATGCCAAACACAAACCCACACACACACACACACACACACACACACACACACACACAAGGCAAGGATCCATGGTTGCGGGGCTCTTTGCAAACACTTCTGAAGGGTTAAGGACTTAAATGGCAAAAAAAGATCTATTCTCTCTTTTGCTGTTCTCTGTCTCTCTCTGTGTCCCAGATAATAGTGCTCCTTAACCCCAGTGTGGTTTTCTGATTACCATGGTAACACTGGTTATTTGACGTGTGTGTTGCTATATAATCTTTAAAGTCTATTAAACACTTTAAACCCCTTGAGTTCAAGAGGTACTCCGATACTGTACTCAGAGACTACAGATGCGTGTGTTAGAATAGGTGTGTGTGGACACATATACAATGTACTGTTAATGTGTTGTTTCTGGTGTAGAGTTTGTAGGATCAGCTGTGTAAAAGAGGCCATAGAGTGGTGTGCTTTTACTGTGGTTTAATCAGAAAGTACCCCTGTAAAATAACAGATGTCGTCATTTCAATACGTTTGCCAAAAAAATGAAGGGTGTATCTCTAATAAATGTTGAATAGAGGACACAGACACACTCTGGAGTTCAGAAAGTTGCAAACTTTTGTCCCTCACTGCAAAATCCCACGACTTAAACAAATGAGCATTACGTCAGCAGGACCAGGTGATGTCAAAAACAGCTGATTCATCACACTTACACATTCACTGCTTGTTAAGGGACTAGTTCTTTCTGTGAGCACTTTTCTCTTATGTAATGCAGAAAGTGACATAATTTCATTGGACTTCATAAAAAAATAAAATCTCTTAAAATACACTCTTCGCATTTTCACTAGTTTATTTAATTTGTCCACTCAACATATTTTATGCATCACTTGATTTTTTTCCTTCTTTCTAAATATAATGAAAATGCCAGTGTCATTTTCATCACATCTCAAATAATGTATTGTGTTAAATAAAATTTTGTGATGGAAATGACAGCATTATAAATGACAATTATAATATTGTTTGGGAATAAAAAAAAAAAAGATAAATAAATAAAAACAATCCCTGGGACAAAAGTGCCCAAACTCAAAGGCACACCCATAAACCTTGTGTTTGATGAAAACCATCAGAATGACTGTCCTGTCTATGGACAGTAAAAGTGCGAGGTCAGGATGGCAGTGTGTGTGTATGAGATGGACTGATGTCCCTGTGCCAGTGATGGATTCTGGGTCAGTGTTTCTTGAGGTGACTCGTAGCTAATCACCATGACTGCGGTCGACACGGCAACATGACATAAAACAAATTCCAGAACTAAGAGGGTGATTATCACCAAGGCGACATCGCAGTGTCACCTACTCGGCTCCGAACATAATACTCAAATCTGATTGGCCAGTAGGCTAGAACCACAGCAAATGGCTTAAAGTTTTGGGACTGAGGGTGTCATAGCTCACCCAGCTGACAGTTATATGTGCTAATTTAGGCTAAAGGCACACCAGCATTCAGAAGGTGAAAATTACACGCTCCTAATCTAAGCCCTGGTTTAAGAGTTTTGTTTATCATGGTTCTGTTTTCTTTATACACTCTCCTCTGACATTCACAAATCTTCCCCTCTGAACCTGTGATTAGGGTCTGCACACATTCCACAAGTTTCTCAAACTGAATAGTATCCATAGTCTCTCTATTTCACTCTCTTATTTTTTCTCTCTTCCTTTATCTCTCCCTCAGGGTCAAACCATCATGAAGTTAAATCCTTTCACCCATAATCCTCTGTGTCTTTGAAGTGGGCAACAAAGTAACACAATTCACACACACAATCATACACACATGGTTACTTAGCCATCTAAGGACTTATCTTAAACTTATGTTTTTAATTAAATCTAATTAAATACTATAAATTACCCTATAGATAGCACACAGAACTTTTACATCTTTAGAATAAAAACATATTTTATTTATTTAACAATTTTTCCAAAAGGGGATTTTTTTTTGTAAAATGTATCTTGTTTTTTGTCCTCATCAATGGGGTCAGAAGTTATACTGCAAGCGTAAATCAGTTAACTTTAGCTAAACTGTCAATTATCCATTATTATTAATGTTATTTTTTGTGAAAAAAGTAAAATTTACTGTCAGTTATCCACAGCTATTTTGTGTGAAAAAAGTAAAACATAGCAGAAAAACTGAAAATATATGTTAACTTAGAGCCCTGCACGGGCCTCAAATCTAGGCCCGAGCCCTGCCCTGGCCCGAGACGCTCAGGCCCTAGCCCGACCCGTGTCTGACAGCTCATCAGAATTATCAGCCCGAGTCCGACACGAGCCCGTGTTTTTATTTATTTATTTTATTACACAGCAGAAGCCTGCCCTATTTGCAACAATTAAAAAAGGGGTCAGTTTTGTGTTATGTTTCTTTTCATTTCTTTATCAAGTTAATTTAGAAAAATGTTTGGAGCATTTTTTTTTTTAAAATGACGATTAACGTTAATCAGCCGAGCCGACAGCGAGTATAAAACATATTTAATCAATTAAGCCTCTCAAATTAATGCTAATACTTTACTTGGCTACAATAAAATCCATAGATATAAAACACTTCAAGAATATCACACAGACAGTTAGTTTAATATATGTTTATTTATTAAACCACAGTGAGTAAAATAAAAAAAAATGAAATCCTGAGGCAGGCTCGCAACAGCGCTCGCAAACGAAATGAGAAATAGCCTACAATCTAAACAAATTAAATTAATTAAAAACAAACTTGCAGGTTATCTTACCTCAAAAATGTACCACAGAACATGTCCATTCTTTTTTCCATTAGTTTCCAACAGTTAAACGAAAATAAAATCCAGTCAAATGAAAAGTTAGAACAGTCTCTTACAGAGCATCGTGGAGAAAAAGAATAGCATCCAGAGTGGAAGGTTTTATGGCCAACTAGGCTATGATTAATACATTAATTTAGAGGCCTATAATAGCTACTACTACAATAAGTGGATATAAGTGAAGTATAATCGTGGGTCGCGCTGACGGAAAAGCGTGCGTGCGTGCGTGAGACTGTCATGTCAGTATAACGGGTTGAATTATCAGATTATGAAAGTTATGAGGTTATGAAATGTCTATGTTTGTTTTTCTATGGTCGCCGTCAACTTCTTATTTCTTTTTTATTTTTATTAATGTCTAAAAATATAAATAGAAGGATAACCCAAAAAAGGCCCGAGGCCCGGCCCGCATGTGAGCTATAACGTGAAAATTGGCCCGAAGCCCGGCCCTAGGGGCATAAATAAGTCGGGGCCCGTCAGGCTCGGGCTGAAATGCAGGGCTTTACTTTAACTACAGCTAAAAAAGCCAAAATTAAGATAAGGACGTTAAATGTTTAATTGTTCCCTCCAGAATAAAATTAAATTATATTATTTAATGTAAGCTCATAACAATGTATGTAAATACATTTATATGGTACTTAATAAATGTTATTATAGTACCAGGCCTAAAAAGGCAACAAAACTGTTTTTTGTTTTATAAAATAATGTGATGCGGGTCTCTGCTCCGTTTCTCTATCCACTAAGGAGTCCTGGCCTGAAAACGTTTTAAGACTCCAAGCTAAGAACATACACACCTTCCTACTTCTAGAACAGAGACAATCTAAAATCTAAAATCATAGGTTTTACACATAACTGTTCCAGTTCTTTTGCACCACACACAGCGTATTCTCATGAGACCAATGTAGCGCTTGTCCCAGACCACTTCCGTCTGGTTATTTTCCATGTCCTAAAACAGCAGTAGAGTGTGCACACGCACACACACACATACACTGATGGGGTCAATCCCTGGCCCCACCCCCAGGTAGGATTATAGATGACTGACAGGTGCTTTATATGTAAAATGACACTGATTAATATGACTTCAGCCTTTTCTTTTTGTTCCCTGTTCTTTTTCCTTCCCTCTCTGTTTTGTCTAGGAGAAGTGCAGGTCACACTTATGTGGATGGCAGTGAAAGTGGATTCAGAAAACACTTTGACAAGTCTTCATACTCTCCCTTTCTTCACACACAGCGCCTGATTCCCTGTAGAGACTGAAGATCTGTTCCCAGTAAGGGCTGTCAGAAGAGATTCTGGAGACTGGATGAAGAGACAGTCTGTGTGAGTGTGTCACAGCATACCCTCAGGAAGCTGTCAACGCCTCTGGCACGATACTAATGATCATATACACACACACACACACAGCGGTAACATTATTCATTGGGATGGTGAGAGATTATCAGCAGCTTGACTGGTTTAGCTTTGATTGTGATGGGATAAGTGTGGTGGATCACTGCTGGAGTTTTGAGCCTTCGATCCATGAGTCTCTGGGTGTCAGTTCCAGACTAACCTGATGGGACCATCATAGCATATCTCTCTCTCTCTCTCTCTCTCTCTCTCACACACACACACACACACACACACACACACACACGTTTGTTTTTGTGAAAAGTGGGGACATCCCATAGGCGTAATGGTTTTTATACTGTACAAACTATATATTCTATGGCCCTACACCAACCCTACACCTAACCCTCACAGGAAACTTTGTGCATTTTTACTTTCTCAAAAATTTGGAAAAATGGGTACATGGGTAATGTCCTCATAAGTCACCCTCTCCTTGTAATACCTGTGTCATACCCATGTCATTATACAAAGTTGTGTCCTGATATGTCACAAAAATAAGCACACACACACACACCTTGTTTCTCAGGTGACTGGACCATGCAGGTGGGCCATTTAAGGTTTCCAAATAACCTGGGAAATCACCCTTAGAAAGAAACAGAGCAAGATGTACTTAACAGATCAAGGGAAAAAATATCTGCCTGAATTGGTTATATATAATGGAACAAATTACTTAATGACCTGCAAACAATAAAAAATGTGCTGTATAGAAGATTTACATATATATTAGTTTTACAGAAGCAACATCCACATAGTAACTTCATAAAGAACCCTCTATCACAAACCAGAGGGAATATGCATACAGATACTCCATCCTTACCTTGTACACCCACACAATCGAGTAACATGCACACAAAGAAGCTCATATGGAAGCATAAACACTATGAACACGGAA
Organism: Carassius carassius; assembly: GCF_963082965.1. Classification (NCBI taxonomy): domain Eukaryota; kingdom Metazoa; phylum Chordata; class Actinopteri; order Cypriniformes; family Cyprinidae; genus Carassius; species Carassius carassius. The sequence goes on along the minus strand of NC_081788.1, from coordinate 17,006,854 downwards.
CAGTAGGGTTTCTAGACATATGGCAAGACAAGTGTCAAATAAGCACATATATATTAGTTTTACAGAAGCAACATCCACATAGTAACTTCATAAAGAACCCTCTATCACAAACCAGAGGGAATATGCATACAGATACTCCATCCTTACCTTGTACACCCACACAATCGAGTAACATGCACACAAAGAAGCTCATATGGAAGCATAAACACTATGAACACGGAACAGTAGGGTTTCTAGACATATGGCAAGACAAGTGTCAAATAAGCACTGTAAACATGGATAAGCAGATCCACACAGTAGACAGCAGACAACAGCCTTGTGTGTGTGTACACTCAAGACTGTGTTTAGTTTGGTGAATGTTTAATTTAATTCAGTAATGAGCACAGCTGCAGGAAAACTGAACAAATGTGATTTCACACTGAACAAACGGCCTATACAGAAAGAAAGAAAGAAAGATAGAAAGAAATGGCTTTAGTTATTAGAATAAAGTGTCATTCTACACGAAAAAATAAACAAATATGTTATTTAAATGGAATTATAGGAATGATAGCATGACAGTGATGTAATTCAAAGACTTTCAATCTATCAAACAACAACTCATTTGCCGACATGAAATGGAAATCTATTTTCTAAACGGGTCTTAATAATCTCATTTGACCTTTGACCCTTATCATTTTAATCAAAATGTCATAACCGACACTTCTGTTTTAAAAAGATAGACATCTGGTGACATATGACCTCTCCAATCATTAATCCTGCCTATTTCTTGCACTTTACTGCACGTTCTTATTCAGATATGCCTCCATCCAATCAACAACAAATGGAGAACCAATCACTTGAATGTGCATTGCCAAATGGAAGAAAGGACACTTGTAAATAAATTACATAATTGTATTGTTATGGATTCACCAAATAACTTTTAAAGAAAAGTTAAACAAAATAAAATAAGATTAAAAAAAAAAAAAAAAAAACTAAATTTTATGCTGTTCAAGTCTGATGTATGATTTGTGATTGAAGTCTCCAAAAGAAATCAAACAGGAATTCTTGTCATTGACTCTACTGAGCTCTCATCTCCCAACCCCCCCCCAACACACACACACACAAACAATTTGCTGTATGTTCAAGAAAGGTCAATACCAGCTGACATCCAGTCCAGAAGGTGTCAGTATTAATGGAAACGTGTGGGAATTGCTAGATTAGCAATCACTATTTGACTAATTATAGAAACATTCTGACCGCTAACAAACCACACAGTAATAAGGAAACCAAAGAATTCCACATTTATCATCTCCACACATATACAGTACACAGACAAAACTGCCCCACTATCTGCTCTGAGGTGCCCTAGGGCAAATAACCATTGAGGGTGTGTACAGCAGTCAGGTGTGTGTGTGTGTGTGTGTGTGTGTGTGTGTGTGTGAGTGTGTATGTGATTGACAGGTATTGATTTACTACAGCTGAGAGTGCTTCTGGCTATAGAATCTCAAAGGGAATGCACCTTCAAAACACACACACACACACATTATATTTCACTTGATCGATTTTGCAGTATGTAAATATGAAGAAGAGTATATAGAAATGCAGAAGAGTGCTGTTCCACTTATGAAATCAAATAAGTTTGCTAAGAGAGGATTATTTTCTCTCTTACTCACACACACATTACACACACACTTAAGCAGGTAGCTTGTTAGGAGTTTGTGGGCATCAAATCTAAATCCGCAACCACCTCCATCTCTCCTCATCCTGGGACTCCATTTTTCAAACACACACAAACTGCTCGTGCGCATCTGATATCTTCTATCTTCTTTCATTATTTAAAAGCTGCTGCTGAACACACACTTCAGTCGACCACTACAGGGTAATGAGCTAGGATGCAACCCAACCACACACACACACACACACACACACACACACACACACACACACACACACACACACACACACACACACACACACACACACACACACACACACACACACACACACACACACACACACACACACACACACACACAGCATACTACTGAGGGGTGTATGTAGGGACACTTTCTCCCCACGTCCATGCACACACACACCACTTCTACTCTCTGATGAGCGTGAGCTAATCCACACTGAGGGGCCTGCTCCATTACCCATAATCCTTAATGCCTTTTTAATGTATTGTTCTTTCTTTTTCTCTCCGACTGTCACTCTCTCTCTTTCTATATATAAATAGTGGCATCTTTAGCCACTTTCTGTGTGTCCAGTCACACTCAGTCCAGTTCTATTAAAGGGCAATCTATCAGTGTCAAAGAGGCATTTGCACCTTTTAAAAGGGTGTCACACTGTATTCCGTCCCCTATTACGAACAATTCATAGAGCTCTAGTGAGGCTGAATGTGAATGGCAAACAGTTTAGGAAGTTAGTAGAGCAGGAGACAGAGGAATGTTACCTATATAGCTTTGATGCCTTCCATTAACAATTCTTTTGAATTTTTGGAAGAACTATTTGGATGAAGGAAATCCAATTCTGTTCCCTAATGCTGGGTTCTTTTTAAATAATAAAATAAATAAAAATAAAAAATGTCAGCGCATATTTCATGAATTTTCATAAAATCCCACTGACATAACTCATCTTTCCAAAGCAATCTACAACTTGCAGGTCATTATGATTTATCTGTTGCCTCTTTAACCATGGCCACATAACAACAGACATACACACTCACAGGCACTACACAAACAAACATATTCCCTGCTTTAAAAGCATGTGTTCAGGAATGTCTCTCTCTTTTTAATCAAGCAGCAATGTTTTGTCATCTTTCAGACCCATATGAACACACACACACACACACACACACACACACTTCTGCGGGCACTGTCTAGTGACATCATACCACTATAGCCCTGACTTAAAACTAAACATACAGTATAGTGATGGAAAAATACTTTAGCCAAAAACAGATTCATCTGAGAGGGGTTTATCAAGCTCAGTGTAATGTGATATCTATGTAATCTATGTAAATTTGGAATGAGACAGGATTTATGACTGCTGAAAATTCTGCTTTGTATCACGGTAATGACCATGTAAAATATATTTAAATAGAAAATAGTTATTTTCCATTTGCAATAATATTTCACAATATTGCTATATTGACTATGTTTATGATCAAATAAATGCAGCCTTGGAGAGCATAAGAGTGGCACATTTTTTAAAAGTAGTGTATAGTGAAACTGTTTGTAGTGAGTGTGTATATTGAAAGTGTGCATATGTGAGAAGTGAAATGTGGCAACAGCAGCACAAAAGACTATCACAATGCCCTAAATCAGCACATGCATAACCCCCTCTCTCTCTGCCTCTCTCTCTCTCTCTCTCTCTCTCTTGCTACAGTATCATTACAAAAATCACCACCCTCCTTCACTGCTCTCTAATTCTTCCAGGTCTATCATTCTGTCCTTATCTATTCATCTTCCCCTCTCCCCCCAGAGTAAGAATGTCGTCGCTCCTTCGGTAAACTGACCTGTTCAACATTTTTTCACTTGTTGACTCAATCCTGTTCTTTTCTCTCCATTTTCATGTCCTGTAAAAACTCTTGGTGGACATTCTCAAGAAAATCACAGACACTCTGCATATATAAATTCAATATCTCAATAATCAAAACAGGACGATAAGCTGTTAATGGCCAATGAGTAACACATTTACAATAAAACAATTATATGCTACTTTGTCTAAAAAAATAAAATAAAAATAAAACACCAAAAAATAAAATAAATAGATTTAAATGCTAAAAATAAATGTAAGCATTACAACATTTTAATACAGCACTGTAAGCAAAATATATATATAAGTATATATATTGATCAAATGACATACAGTTTCTAGAAATTATACATAATACATAAACCAGGTTGTTGGTTTGTATTATACAAAATTTAAACAGAAAAAAACCCACTAACATCACAAAATATTACTTTTCTGAACAGTCATCTTTATGTTATTGAGTAATACATTTCTGATAGATATCAGAATGGCTTGTCTGGATATGAAATCTAATGCTCATCAAGCAGAGGAGGAGACAAGAGTGACCATGTTAGATTTATACGTTTGGAATGTAGATCTGGAGAGCTACTGCAGTTATCTGCATGATGTTTTTAGCAAGAAAGGAGGGAGTTCACATAATCCCACACTTTCCAAAAACACGTGGAGTGAACCTCTCCTCAATCCGCCCACTACACCATGTGCCACTTTACATGATAGTTTTTAATCTGGTTTTGGGCCACAAGACACAGTTGTTCATGCTTTCAGTCTAGCATCCACACACAGTATCTAACCGTGAGGTAGGAGGTAAGGATCTGATTGAGCTTACATCTTCATTTGGACTGAACATCTCAAAATAATGAGTCACTGATTCACATTGCTGTTCTAGAGACGGTGCTGCAGGCACAAACCCATTATCCTTAACCACAAAAAAAGACAAATAGTCTTCATCTGCCTACAGCTTTCATAATGGTTAAACAATGGAGAACAGATTATGTAACAAAAGTATATAAAAAAAACTTTTAAATTATTTTCTGTGGTTGCTTCATCTAACAAGGAATATCCTGAAACTTAAGGTTTCATATTAGGGTTGCCTCACTTTTTGACCAGCAGCTTCCCACAGCTTTTTAAGCATATGTATGTGTGATTACATAAACATAATTTTGATTCAGACTGATTTCGTGATCTGATTCAATGGAGTAACTGAAAAGAACTGACTCAAAATGATTCGTTTACAAATCTGACATCACCATGGGTTGTTATCAAGTTTAATTCTAAACAAAAGCTACATAGCTGAATAATATTTTTAAGCCAAAATATAGTCTTTCCCATTGTTTTTATGATTTTATTAAATGTAGATGATTTTCTTCAGGCCTGGAGAACACATTGTAAGATCCTTGAAATATTTTCCATGGCTTTACAGTACTTTACTTGGGATTCCAGAAACATTTATAGTGATGTATAGAACCTAATGTGTCCAGGCCTACAGCTCCCACCAGAGTTAAATAGTACTACACTCCACAAAACAATCAATAATCCCACCACAGAGACATCCACCCACACCCACCCGCACTCTCCTGTCAGAAAAGAAACTCCAGCAGTGACAGGACATCTGACAACTGTGGTCTAATAGATGGATATAAAGGGCCCTAAAAGAGAGTGTGAGTTTGTGTGAGGGTGAAAGCACAAGTGTGTGTGTATGTGTGTGTGTGAGGAGGGGGAGCCAAATTAATCTGGGGTCTGATACCCCCCTATGGGAGCAGCTCAATTAACGATCCACACCGGCTGAGGCACCGGGCTAAAAGCCATCTCACTCCCAATCTCTCTTACATACGCTCTCTCTATCTCTTTACCCACCCCCTAATCCTGAGAGCAGGAATCAAGGAGCCAGAGAGAAATGAAGAAAGTCACTTGGAGATGCACATTAAAGCATGTCTGGGACCTTTCAGTTGTGTGTGCATGAGTCGTTGCATGTAATTTCATAAAGCACTCACACCCAACACAATGCTCGCTCAGAGTCGCCACTATAACAACACAACATTCGGTTAGTGAGTATACACTCTCATCTTGTCATCTTTTGATTAATCTGTGATGGTTTTGGGCTTGGAAATATAAAAATCAGGAAATGTTAATGATGGAGTGATGAAAACAATCTATTAATCTCTTGTTGGAACCAAAAGAACATCATCCCATGAGCAACACAGGAAAAGTCAGAGTTACACCAGGGTGAATATTTCAGCAGAAACACACTTACAGAATGAACACATCTTTCTCTATCACTCTTCCATTCTTTATCTGTCACTCTCTCCTTCCCTTATTCACAGACCATTTAATCTTTTAATATCATTCTATATTAAGAAAACAGTCCAGATAGGTCAGTCCACACACATACAGAGAGACACACAATCTAAACTAGTTTTAATAACTGGAACAACATGACAACCCATGATTTATCCATATATTACACAAGATCTCAGACTTAACTATATTCATATCTAGAAACACAATACCAGGCCATCATTCATCCACATACTGCACAATATCTTAAATAAACGCATACACAAAGAGGTCGAACAGCTTGTCGTATCGGAGGGCTCCCTTCCCAGTGAACACACTCTCACTTTTTCAACTAGCTGTATGGCCTTTATTCAAATTATTCAAGTAAATATCAAAGGATCAAGCTATTTAAAAGCTCTTCAATACAAATCTTAACTAATCACAAATTAAAAAGGGAGAACCATTCACACACACTTCTACATACAAAGACTCAGCATTATTATAAATTGCTAGAAAATAAATTACATTTACCTTTTACTCCTTCAGCCTTTTTTAGTTTGTTTTCTCTTCCGAGAGTCCTTTAAGCCTCAAGTTCATCCATTCCTGACAGGTGCCATGGTCCCGTAGACTCCAGACGAACGACAGGCTCACACACACTCTCCACAGTCTCTCAACAACACACACACACACACTGTGAAGAGGAATGACAGATCACAGCAGCAGCAACAATCCACACGTGGACATTTGTCTTCAATGTGAAGTCCGAGACTTCTTTTAATTCGTGTTTCTGTCTTTTTTTCCCTTCTCTCTCAGTCTCTTCTGTCCTGGTCTGAAATTATTGTCCAGTCTTCTCTCTCACTCTTTCTCCTTTATTTTATTTCTTAGCTCCTAATTCCAGTGTTTTTTTTCTCTGTCTACCTTTTTTTTTCCCTTCTCTGCTTTGGTTCTTGCGCTGACTGCTACCGCAGAGCTCTCCAGCTTTCCCTCTCTCTCTCTCTCTCTCTCTCTCTCTCTCTCTCTGTCCCCTCCCTCAGTCAGCCACTCCCTCCTGGATGGCAGGCTATTATGGGTGGAGACTGGTCAGAGGTAAAAGACTTTCTCTCTCCTCTCTCTCTCTCTCGTGAGGGATGTACACTATGAAAACACTGTGTTTTTTATTTTGGAATGTTTTTATTAATTCTGGATAAGTTCCAATGGTACTTTAGCTTACCTTTGGATTGTAATGAGGTAAATTATTAAAGAGACAGTTCACCCAAAAATAAACTCTCCCTTTGTCATTCCAAAACTTGTATGATTTTCTTCTCTGGAAAACAGAACATTTTTGAAGAATAGTTCAAGTCTAGTTTTTTTTTCTAGTCTTCTGAAAGGTTTGTTTGAGGAACTGACGAACAAGAGCAAGTCACCGAACAAGGTGTTCACTGCACATCTTTTATCAGACTATTTTAGCAATGTCTGATTCATGAATAAATGAGTCAGATCTTTAAGGAATCAGACCTAAAACCAACCTAAATGATTTGTCCACAAAAACAGACTGATATGGTTCTTAAATTCAATGTTCTGGTTGCAGTGGGTAAATAAAAATTCTAATTGTGGTTTGTCAACAAAAGCTATTGTATTACTTCAGATAATGTGAAGTATAGTGCACATATCATATGAATCAAATATATTTTTTAATTGCTTTTGCATCCTTTTTTGCAGCATGAAAATTCAGTTCCCATTCATTTTAATTGCAAAAAAAAGAACAACCAGTGCATTTATACTACAAACGAGCTTATCACTACAAGCCCAAGCACAAAGTGAGCTGCACTACACACTTTCGAGTGGCGTCATTATGGCACCAAAGAGAAACTCTAGAGAGAAACAGTAAGCAAATATGATTTTATCAAGCTCTCAAATACCTATATCTTGATGCTTTTATTCTCTTTCCCTCCTTTTGTTTCACAAACACACAACAGACCATCTTTTTCTAGGTGTCTGGTACCTGAAATCACAATAATCAGAGATTGTGTAACAAGTTTCACTGTGAGAGGGAGAGATAGAGGAAGTGAGATATTAAGAGAGAGAGAGCTGGCCCGTGTTATATGATACTTACCATAAGCTGTCATGGAGACCTGATGTCGTCAGCAGCATATAATGTACACCTTTGTTTTCCATTGGCTTCACACACACACAGAAACAGACAATAACACACATGCACAGGTGTAAGAATGATTTAAAATATAACTGGATATCTTAAGCAAGAAAAATAATGAATAAAGTAACAAATTATTACACTCAAAGTGAATACCCATTCACAACCAATTTAAATTGACACATTTCAGATTGAAACAGGAAGTTCAATGAGACAAAAAAGGGCAGACAGGACATTATTTTATCAGAACTTTATGTAAGTTTACTGAAACAATTTGACTATTGGGTAACATGATCCATTAGTCCATATAGCCTAAGTTACATGAGCAAAAAGAAAAAAGTAAAAGAGAAAAAAGGAAAGTGGTGTGAAAGTCATTTTTTCAATATTTGGATGAAATATCACAAATGACATTTTTTAGATTTGGAATAACATGCTCGCTGAAAGCACATTTTTCATTTCGAAATAGGTTGACAGTGGTTATTAGGCCTTGTGCACATACTCTTAAAAATAAAGGTACATGCCTGACCTTGATGGTTCCATGAAGAACCTTTAACATCCATGGAACTCTGCCATTCCACAAAAAGTTCTTTGTAATTGAAAAAGTTTATTTTCAGACTTATTCACTGAAAGTTTCTTTGGGGAACCCAAAATGTTTCTTCTATGGCATCACTTTGAAAAACCCCTTTCAGAACCTGAGTGTAAATGGAAACAAGCACATTTTGACCTGTTCTATCCCACTTTTCTATTTCTTTTCCTCTAAGCTGAAGGATGATGGAGAACACATACTGTACACATACACAGACATGGTCCCTCAAGACTACCCTAAATGAACTAAACACACACAAAATTACACAATCACAAAATAATGTGCGTTCATTTAACCTGTCTTATTTCTGAGAGATAAAACCTTGCATTAAATTCCCAAGTTAATATCACTTGCTTTTATCTTACAGAAAGCCTACAATAAGGACAGGTTCCTGTAATTATGCAAGTATTCCAGTACAACCATGAGTTGAGAGGCTCGCTCAAGGGTTCTGCGGTGACAGAACATGATGGCCATCTTGGTAACTGTTCATTTCATGGGTTGTCCCAATTGGAGATTAAACCTGTGAGCTCTGCTACCACATCAGCGCTGTTACTCCACACAACCATTATTCCTCATCTTCATCTAACCTCAGAGACAGTATAAAGAGGACAGCATATCACTGGTAGAAAAATGGATGTGAGGAATCATAATGCTGAAAATATCAGCTAAAGTAATGTATAGTAGTCCTATCTTTTAGTTAAGAGTCAATTGTCTTTTATAGAGGCATTGCTTTCCATTACCTATTCATGAATGTACATGTGAATTACACCACAAATAAATAAATAAAAATAAATAATAATAATAATAATAATAAAAAGCATTATCAAATACTTGATTTTATTTTATTTAAATTATATATTTTTTCCAAATGCATTAAATTATGGCTATCAACAAGTAAAATTAAATTAGCTCAAATGTATGGAAAATTTAATGTATTGATAATAAATATATAAACCTGGTATATTGTATATATATATATATATATATAAGAAATCTTACCCACTTCATTTCTATTTGACTGATACATATGCTTTATGTTATGTTTATTAGTTTATGTTAAAACTATGGTTGGAATAATCCAAATGGGTGGATATTTTATATGCAGTTTAATTTTTTTATTAAAAATTTTTTGTGAGTACATTTTTCTACATATTAGTGTTAATAGCTGGACGAGCCTGAAATGGCTTGCTTCAAAGGGACTTTGTTTGCCCACATTCACTGTCATTTAAGGCAACATGAAAACAAGAATTAATGCTAGCTTTGATTTTAATGAATAAATAATACCCAGACTAATTTCCTTTTTCATTTACACATTTCAATTATCACAAGGTTCTGTCATTCAGAAACATATCTTTTCATATCCCTGCTATAATGATGACACTCAACTCTACCTCTCATTCCATCCTGATGATCCAACGATAGCTACTCGCATCTCAGCTCGTCTAACAGACATTTCTGGCTGGATGAAGGACCATCACCTTCAATTCAACCTGGCCAGGGCAGAACTGCTTGTGGTTCCAAACCCATCTTTTCATCACGACTTCAACATCCAGTTAGGCACATCAACCATAACTCCTCCAAAAACAGCCAGAAACCTTGGAGTTATGATTGATGACCAGCTGACTTTCTCAGACCACATTGCTAAAATTGTCCAGTCTTGCAGATTTGCTTTATTCAACATCAAGAAGATCAGAACATGCAACACAACTCCTTGTTCAAGCTCTTGTTCTGTCCAGGCTGGACTATTGCAATGCCCCTCTTGGCAGGTCTTCCAGCCAGTCCTATCAAACCTATACAATTAATCCAGAACACGGCAGCAAGATTAATTTTTAATGAGTCGAAAAGAATGCACATCACACCTCTGTTTATCAATTTACACTGACTAACAATAGCTGCTCGCATAAAATTCAGGGCATTAATGTTTGCCTACAAAACCGTATGTAAACGCTACATACGTTTCCTAATGTTACCACATGTAATAATAATCATAATGTATAATGTTATCTCTTTATCAACTGAACTGTCTAGTAACCGATTTAATTCAATTAAAATATTTTCTAAATTCATGAATAATACACGTGGCACTTAATTAAATAGAACCTCATTCTCACAAATGTTGTCATTTGTAGCTTCTTGTGATATCATTATTGTTCCCACAATGATCTGCATTGTTGCATTATGGGAATAAATACATTATGAAATCCATTTAATCATTTCACAATCATTTAGAAATGTTGGAAAAAACAATTCAGTCTCATGTGAAGGCTTTTCCGCTCAAATGTTTGTGAAATACCATGTGAAAAGAGTAGGGTAAGTTTGGCTAGCTTATAATGGAATGACTCAGTCTAAAAGTCTGCCCTTTATGTCATGAATCTCTTATAGAACAGAAGTTTACATAGTCTTGCTACCGTAATTTATTCAGTTGTGAATGTTTTGAAGAAAAACTGATGTGGAAAAATGCCATGCTACAAATCACAGTAAGATCACATAGTATATTCAATGGCATCATAAATCACATAAGACTAATTACTAAGTATTAAAGAGCTTTTATAGTTGTAATGGCTTTTACTGTTACAACTAAATCATAAGAACATACAACTACTCCCTTCACTTATGTACTCGCATGATTTAAAAAGTAAACAACTCAACTATAGCTGAAGCGGGGAACAGTGAGCCATAGTATAGCTGACCAGAGATGTAGTATATTTTGTAATTTCTGCAGATCCCTCAATGATTTTGATAATTAATGATACTTAATACCTAGTTCTCTGGCCAGAGAGCTAAATCAAATTAAAATGTTCCCTACCTGGTCCCTCGGTCTCTCTCTGTTATTCACTTCAGCCAGCATTCCTGATGGACTGAGCGGAATTCAGGCATTCCGGCCAAAGTCTTCTGCACACACAAAGTGCAGTGGAATTCTGATGTTGTTTCAAAATGCAGAGCTGAGACCCCTCTCACTTTAGACAGCGAATGCATTATTATATTGTGTGTGATTAGTTTTACTGCCAGCTGTCTGGTCAGCATAGTTCCCACCAGATGACCTTTTACATGTAGCTTCCCATGTTTGGACCCTACAGCCAGGGCACAAGTTGAGTGTGTGTTATTGTGGGGCAAGAATCTGTCTTGTTACCTGCCAACAAAGTACAACAAAGTGATGCTTCATAGTTCATTAGCAAGTTGATGAATGTGTTCACACACACACAACTCAAGGTTTTTGCAAGCATTGTGGCACATCTGTTATCAGTGTGGCCAAGTCCTTGAACACAGTTTATCAATCACTATTGGCTCAGTCAGGATGAGAGAGAGAGAGAGAGAGAGAGAGAGAGAAGATTGTGTTGGAATAAAAGAGGAAGGGATCAGAATGTGAAAAAAAGTGGAAGAGGTACACTGCGGTTCCTGGCAAAAGTAGATTCCGCTGTAACATGCTTGAGTGTGTGCATGTGTTTTGGATACAGTGTATCTATGCACGTGTCGTGTGTATGCATCACTCAGCTCTAGCATATAAGCCTGTTGTTATTTATCATGCCGTGAGGTCGGGCCTTGAAGTCACCATCCAAAACGACTGCCACCACAACAAATACCTTTAAAGAACCAAAGAATTAGACTTCAAAAAACATGTGTTAACTATTAAACTGCAAAGTTGAACAAATAGAAGTCAGGTATACTAACATTCAAAATTTTGGCTTCAGTAAGATTTTTTTTTTCTTTTTTCTTTAAGAAATTACTTTTATTCAGCAAGGATGCACTTAAAAGATTAGAATGTTCCAAGATTTCAAACAAATAGTCCTTCCTTGGAACTTTCTATTCTTCAAAGAATCATGAAAACTGTATCATCGTTTCCACAAACATATCAAGCAGCATTAGTGTTTTCAACAGTGATAATTAATAAGAAACTTTACTCAAATCAGCATATTATATCAGATTATCAGAATGATTTCTGAAGGATCATGTGACACTGAAGACTGAATAATGGCTGCCAAAAAATCAGTTTTGCCATCACACGAATAAATGACATTTTAAATGATAATAAAATACAAAGTTATATAATACAATTTATTTTAAATTATAATAATATTTCACAATATTACTGTTTCAACTGTATTTTTGATCAAATAAATGCAGCATTTGAGAACAAAACCACAACACAACACAAATGGCTTATGCCCTTAATTGTCTGTTTTAATCCACAGACCTATTTCCTGTTACAGATGTGTGCTGGTCATGGGGAACCATACAAAACACACAAAATTCATGCTAGCAAAAAGGTCATTTAATAAGAAAATAATGAGCTGCGAGATGTGGAATGAGAACAGAGAGAATAGTTCAGTGAGAATGAAATGGAAAGAAAAGTTCATTTTCAGGAAATAGTTTCATATTCATGCAACATAATTGTACAGATGTCTGTCTGTGATTTCTAATCATACTTTATGACAGTTATAAAGTCACACACATTTGATATTTTACAGAAGTATGCTCAAAGTTCGGGACTTCCCTCTGCTATTCAGACACTGTAATTGAGAGACTTTAAAGCACTGGGCTTTTCCCTGACACACACACACACACACACACACACACACACACACTAACTCACAGACACAAATGATCAAGCCACGTGTGAGGGCCTCGTATAACTGCAGCTAAACTGGGTTTAATGATTATCAAGCTAAACCCATCAGCACATAGCTCTGATACTGAATTTAAAATACTGAACATTCTAATATACTGAATCAGTAAGTGTACATTCAACATACACACTGATGTTCTGCATTTACTAAAAATATGTATTGTCTATAAGCTTGTGCAAATGTAACAACGTTTATGATCAGTGCAAGATGAGTCATCAATTTTAGAGACATTTCTAAACTTGTTCAAACTAAGTGCATATTAATGTTTAGGAGCTGAAGATATGAACTGAAAAAAGAAAGATGAAAAATGCAACAGACAAACAGTTCATTCAAAGCTCTGAATCGACTTGCATAGAATCAGCTCAATCTGTTCTCAATCTGTTTTCTCTTCCTTTCATCCTGCCATCTGCAAATTTACCCTTTCTGCTTTTTATAGCTCAAAGTTCCCTTTTTCTGAACTTTTGTCATATCTGCTGAACCAGTGGCTCTTAGCTGGTGGGTAAATAATAAAATGCAAATAATAAAACTGCACATGATTTTTGAGGTCATTAATTTTCTCCAATATTTTAAAACTAAGATGGCCCTATATCAATACTGATCACGTTATTATAAATATAATTTTTGTTAATATGCTGCTCTTTGTGAAATATAAAGATAAAATTAACAAATGATGAAACGTTTTGTCACTATCAAAGTGTCACGATACACAGGGGCAAGGAGCGAGGAGATGCAGGAGATTTCTTCAACATGAATTTTAATTTAATAAATAAACTCACAGAAGATGTATTAACAGCCGACAAAGAAACAGAACAGGGAACATATATACAGGACTTGATGAGGGGAGGATGAGGAACACCTGGGTAGGTGCTCTGAAGGTCCTTCAGGACAGACAAAGGACAGTGGCCCCATTCAGGGTGCCATGGTGGAGCAGGGGACTCAGGAGGCCATGGCAGAACAGTCTCCGAGGCCGCTACCCCAGCCCCCACCTTACTAACCCCCCACCAAAAAAAAATACTTGGGGAAATTTACGGTGCTGTACTCAGGGCCTGGACCCCTTCCTGGGCTTGACAGGGGATCAGGAGCCCTCCCTGGGCTTAACTCGGGAACAGGAGCCCACCCTGGGCTTAACTGGGGATCGGGAGCCCTCCATGGGCCACGTGCTGGGGTTGGGCTGACACTGGAGCAGACTCTGGGGCCTGGGCTGACACCCTTCTCCTCACCCCTAATTTCCTCTTTTGGATTGGGGAGAAAAGATGTGTTCTGGGCCAACACTGGAGCGAACTCTGGTGCCTGGGCCGACATTGGAGTGAGCTCTGGAGTAGCGGGCACTGGAGTAAGTTTTGGGGCTGACGGGCTTGCCGCATTAATGTTTGTTGGGCTTGCCACATTAATGTCCTTTTGGCTTGCAACATTAACGTCCTTTTGGCTTGCATATGAACCGGCGGCGGGCTTGGGTGAGCCGCGGATGGTGGCGGGATTGACTTGGGGACCCCTTGGAGGGGTTCCAGATCAGAGACTCTCCAGATGACTGTCTCCTTCAAGTCTGGGAGCTCCGTGAGATGAAGGAACGTCATCCTGATCTGGAACTGCACCGTGAGGGTTTCCCCCTCGAGGGAGCTGGCGAGGGTGAGTGGCATAAACGCCCTCGCAAAGATGACTGGGTCGTGGCTCACCTGAAAAAAAGACGTGGAAAACACATGAACTCACAGAAGACATATAACAGCCAATGAAGAAACTTAGAACAGGGAGCACATATATAGAGGACTTGATGAGGGGAGGACGAAGAACACCCGGGACTAATGATACAACATAGAAATAACCTTGGACAAATAAATGCAAATGGTGAACACCTGGAATAGAACACAATGGAGACAGGAACACACACAAAACATGGAACAGAGTCTGACACAATGACCATCAAGACATACAGTACTGGCAACTAGTTAACAGCATAAGATCAGAGTCAACAGTGATACAGTAAATTCAAAAATGAGATACAGTATGAGGTGTTCGACTGATCAATGCTAACGTACCGTATAATGTACCTAACCGAATAATTGTAGAAGTTACTTGGGACTGCAAAAAATAAAACAACAACAAAAAACAATATTTTCAAACCAATATTAAAAATTTCTAATATGTTGTTGACATGAAAAGTCAAATATTGGATCAAAAAAGATATTTTGCTGCAACAACATCTGTGAATTGGTAAAAACAAGCCAAATTAGCCAGACACCATGATATTCTCGAAACAATGAAAAAAGTAAATATGACCAAGATTACGTCACAATTTCGACCACAATTTGTTGGCTGCTGAGAGCATGAAACCGTCGAAATTCAAGAGACAAATCAAACAATCTAACTGTAAAGCCAGCAAATCACACATCTGCAGCCTTTTACATGTTTGCAAACTTGTCAATTTTTGCTTGTTGCTGGGCTTACACAGGATCTCTACTTGATGTCTATTGCAAAACCTGGGTTTAAAGCAAAACCACTGTTGAAAAATACTTTTTAACAATTATGCAGTTTGTTTGGTGAACAGTGTTCAAAAATGACCAAATCTTTGTTTTGGTAAAGCATCTAAAACCATGCAGAAATGAAGTGACCGAAAGAAGAAACTTCTCTTTCATCATTCATCTCATTTTTCATCCGCTCTGAAACAACTCTCTCTCATTTCTGTTTGATCTGTTCCCAAACCCTTTGATGCGCTGTGCCATATCATTTATAAAAATGAAGTGTAAGCACACGATCATTCTTCAAAACACACTCTCAAGTTTACACACACACACACACACACACACACACACACACACATGTTCATATTAGCTATTAAAAACTGCCCAATAGACAGATGCCAGCTGCTCTTTGGTGTAGTCCTACACACAAACATGCACAAACACATACATAAGATGGAAGGTAAGTTAGTAAAAGTTTTTTACTCTTTCATCCACTTCTTTTACTGATACAAATCCCTAACTGTCTGTAAAACAGTGAAACACATTTCTTTTCTGAACTTTTTTCCCACTGACACCAAATTCACTTTATTTCCTCATTCTCTTTCTTTCCCTTTTCTTTCTTTCTCTCTCTCTCTCTCTCTCTCTCTATCTTTCCTCCTGTTCATTGTTAAAACAGATGTTTGTCTGGCTCTTCCATCGTTATGAGCTGCTTTGTGTGTGTGTGTGTGTGTGTGTGTCTGTGTCTGTGTGTGTGAATAAGGAAACTAAAATGACTGAGCATTTAATATTGAACATGTGGGACAGCAATGAACTCTGGGTAAAGGAATGACCGCTGGCATAGATTAAAGCTGCAGGTGACTGTAAGTTGATTATTTACAGGTCTTTGTGATTAGGTATGAGATCTGTTACATCAGGGGTCTTCATAGGTGGTCTAAAGTACTTCTGTAGGTACTAATTTTCATGAAAAAAACTATGAATTAATATAAAAATTTCCCTGACTAAGGATTTTCATAGTCGAATCGGAATTTTCGAATCTTGCTGATTTTCGACTGATAGTCGAATCATTGGTTTGGGGGTGGGGCAAAATACATAGAGTCAAGTCAGACATTCGACAGCCATTATTACTGATGTTAACACAAACAGGGAAAATGTGTAACAAATGCCTCGCAGATACAAATGGGGTAACTAATGTTTTTATGTTTTGATTAAAAGATGTTTAACACTAAACGTCAGCGAAACCCTAACAATTCACAGTTTTTACAATAATCCTTTCATTATAAAGTTAGCCTATATGACAGTAGTTATTAATGTTCTGCATTTCTGTTTTGAGCTGCGCGCGCTGAAAATGACCAGTAGAGTGAGCATTTGATAGCAAGTTTTTAATCAATGGGATTTAACTCCTCATTTTATGTAGAATATGCTTCGTTATTTATACAACATAACGTTAATATTAGGACTAATATGCTTGCTATCTGCAAAAAGAGCCCGAATGCAAATGAACGTGTCTGCGCGGCTCTGAATGAAAGTTCTCGGTTACTAACGTAACCTCGGTTCTCTCTAGAAGAGCGAACGAGTACTGCGTCTTAGCTAAGACGCTACGGGAAAAGTCTCTTTTCACGAAATACTGAAGCAAAAAAATTATCCTTAATTTTGTATTTTTGTAAAGCGCATTTGCAGCAGTACACAGCCATAGGCGAGACGGCTCCCTTGCTCATTGGCTGTTCTGCGGCAACTGCTCAGCCTATCGAGCACAAGCTGATGCAACATTCGAGCCCTTCATGCCACTTCCCGCCGAAACGGGTGTGGCCCAACCTATAAAAGGAGCTCGAAAAGGCTGACTCACCTGATTTATTTCATCGCCGAAGCGAACCAGAGTGAATCGTACGCACGGCAGAGAACGCAGTACTCGTTCGCTCTTCTAGAGAGAACTGAGGTTACGTTAGTAACCGAGTACGTTCTCTTACGAGAGCTCTCTCGTACTGCGTCTTAGCTAAGACGCTACGGGAACCCCATGTAAAACGCCGTGCGTGCAGGGATCACACACCAATAAACCTGAAGCAACGCCCAGGATTTACAGTGCACAGTCACCCGAGGGACTCACAGAGAGTCCAGGACAGGAAGGGGGGAAGCCCTCCGTCCCATATCTAGCAGCATTCGCAGATGCGGCAATATGACATCACACAGCCGAGGCAAGGCCTGACCAATGTGGCAATGCGGGTCTTACGCAATACTGCCCATATAACAGTCGGGAGTGCATAACACTCATGAACTCAGAGTTCCCCTCAGGGCCCTGATTCGACTATACCGACAGCAGCCTTGCTTGCAAGGCGGGAACCTCCAGGTTATAGAACCTGATAAATGTAGACGGCAAGGCCCAACCTGCCGCCATACATATATCCTGCAAGGAGATCCCAGTAGACCACGCCCACGAAGAGGCGACACCCCTTGTGGAGTGTGCTCTGACGCCCAGTGGGCACTGAAGGCCCCTGGAAGCATAAGCTAATGCTATGGCGTCAACTATCCATCTGGATAGAGTCTGTCTCGAAACCATTCCCTTGGAACGTCCACTGAACGAGACAAACAGCTGCTCAGTCTGTCGAAAGACCTAACAGGGCAAAGAAGACTCGAGTCTCTATCCTCTCCTGACACCGACAGGGCAGACAGGGCAATAACCTGAGCCCGAAACGGCGTGTTGAGGGACTTCAGCACATAACCGTGCCTAGGTTTGAGCATGACCCTTGAGTCATTAGGCCCAAACTCCAAGCACGACTGGCTCACCGAGAGCGCGTGCAGGTCACCCACACGCTTCACTGAAGCGAGAGCCAACAAGAATACTGTCTTGAACGACAGATGCTGGAGGCTAATTGATTGGATAGGCTCAAAAGGGGGACCCTTCATGGCCTCCAAAACCGCCGCGAGGTCCCACATAGGGACTGACGGAGGTCTGGGAGGATTCAGCCTCCTAGCTCCTCTAAGGAAGCGGATGACCAAATCATTCCTTCCTATTGACTGACCGAGTGCTGTTTCAGAAAACGCTGCAATGGCCGCGACATAAACTTTGAGCGTGGATGTGGCTCTGCCCTTATCCAACAGCTCCTTTAGGAAGGAGAGAACCTCCATCACCTCACAACTAAGGGGTGAACATCCCCGAGCTGTGCACCAGCTGGAGAACACCGACCACTTCGAGGCATACAGCCGTCGTGTCGACGGAGCTCTAGCCTGAGTGATGGTATTTAGCACTCCCACTGCGAGATCAGCGGGTAACCGTTGAGCGCCCACACATGGAGGGACCACAACTCTGGTTGAGGGTGCCAAATCGAACCCCTGGCCTGCGAGAGGAGGTCCCTCCTCAACGGCACTGGCCACGGGGCGACGTCTGCTAACTGCATCAAATCTGGGAACCACGGTTGGTTCTTCCAAAAAGGTGCTACAAGCAGTATTGAACATCTCGTTTCTCTCACCCGTTCTATCACCGGCGGAAGGAGGGAGACGGGAGGGAAAGCATAAAGCGGGCAGCACGGCCATCTCCGTGACATCGCGCTTTCGTTCTTGGAAAAGAACGCGGGGCAGCGAGCGTTTTCGTGGGAAGCGAAGAGTTCCACCTCCGCCCTGCCAAATCTCTCCCACAACAGCCGGACTGTTTGCGGGTGAAGAGACCATTCGCCCGTAGGATCATTGTCTCTGGACAGCCTGTCTGGACCCAGATTCTGTAGCCCAGGCACCTGAACTGCCCTCAGCGAGCGCAAGTTGCGCTGAGCCCAAACCAGGAGGCGTTCCGCCAGCCCGTACAGGTTTTGGGACCCGAGACCGCCCTGGCGATTTATGTAGGACACCACAGACATGTTGTCCGAACGGACTAAGACGTGGCGGCCCTTGATTCGAGGACAAAAGTGCGTCAGCGCGTTCTCCACTGCCAGCATTTCCAGACATTTGATATGATGGAGCCTTTCCCGTTCTGACCAAAGCCAAAGGACGGTCTGCCCTCGAGCAGCGCTCCCCATCCCGAAGTGGAGGCGTCCGTCGACACCATCCTCACATTCGAGGAAGTCCCCAGGCTTACACCTGATTGGTACCAGCCGTTTGCTGTCCAGGGTTTCAGGGCTGTGACGCAGTTCTGATCGACCTTGAGACGCAGTCGGCCAGATACCCACGCTCCGCGCGGTACCCGCACTTTCAGCCAGAGCTGCAGGGGGCGCATGCGGAGCAGGCCCAGCTGCAGAACCGGAGATGCTGAGGCCATGAGACCCAGCATCTTCTGACAATGTTTGAGCGAAACGGTCGCGCCGCAGCGGAGAGAACTCGCTGCGCGCTGAATGCCCAACGCGCGCTGTGGTGACAGCCGCGCCGTCATGGAACATGAGTTCAGAGCTATACCCAAAAACAGTATCGTCTGACTGGGGTTCAGCGAACTCTTCGTCCAATTGACACTGAGACCGAGCATCTCGAGGTCATCGAGTAAAACGGCCCTGTGCTCCACGAGCTCTGCTCGTGATTGAGCCAGAATCAGCCAGTCGTCCAAATAGTTCAGCACTCGCACGCCTCTGAGTCTGAGAGGAGTGAGCGCTGCGTCCATGCACCTCATAAACGTATGAGGAGCCACGGACAAGCCGAACGGCAGGAATGTAAATTGATATGCCTGGCCTTTGAAGGCGAACCTCAAATATCGCCTGTGACTTGACACTATCTGAATTTGAAAATACGCGTCCTTCAGATCTATTGACATGAACCAGTCTCCTCTGCGAATCTGTGCGAGGAGCTTCCTGGTCGTAAGCATTCTGAAACTGCGTTTCACCAATGCCTTGTTAAGCTGTCTAAGATCCAGTATGGGCCTGAGACCCGCGTCTTTCTTGGGCACCACAAAGTATCTGCTGTACAGCCCCCCCTCGCTTTGAGCTCGAGACACAGGCTCTTCAGCCCCTTTGCTCAACAGTTTTGATATTTCGGCCCGAAGTATGTGTGCTACTTCTGTTTTGACCATAGTTTCGACGCGCGCTAAAAAGCGCGGAGGGCGTTGAAAAAACTGTAGCGAGTAGCCTCTCTTTATAATGCCTAGCACCCAATCCGAAACCCCTGGAAGCGCTGACCATGCATCTGCATGAATGGCTAAGGGCTGAATGCGAAGCACGCTCTGTTGACTGGGCAACGGCGGCGCTTGGGTGCGCTGCACCATGGGCGTTACGCCTGTGGCATTTGAGGCGGGGAGCGCGCTGATCACAGCGGGCAGATCGCTCCTCCTCGACCCCATCCCGGTGCTTAACCGATTGGGGGAGGGCTGAGCGGGTCCCGTGGGACTCGTGATGTCTCCAAGTAACTGTGGGCTGCAAGTGTGCACATTTACCACTTTCGACTCGCTGTCTGCCTGGGCAGAGCGCAGGTGCACGGGCTTAGTTTTTACAGAAACCCCGCGCCGTGTGTGACAGTGTATGTGGGCACTGAGGAGTGGGCACGTTTACTATGTGGCGCGCGCGACAGACCTGAGTCGATCTTATGTGCGCGAGCCCTGTGTGCAGGGCTGTGCTTATTTGTGGAGATGGGCACTGAGGAGTGGGCATCGTCACTACATTTATAGCACCATCGGCCGTGGCCGGACGAAC
Organism: Carassius carassius; assembly: GCF_963082965.1. Taxonomy (NCBI): domain Eukaryota; kingdom Metazoa; phylum Chordata; class Actinopteri; order Cypriniformes; family Cyprinidae; genus Carassius; species Carassius carassius. Next base: position 16,985,672 of record NC_081788.1, on the reverse strand, counting down.
GTGCACAGGTTTCGTTTTTACAGAAACCACATGACGCGTGTGACATAGTGATTGTGGGCACTGAGGAGTGGGCACGTTTACTATGCAGTGTGCGCGATCGACTTGAGTCGCTTTTATGGGCGCGAGCCCTGTGTGAAGGGCTGTGCTTACATGTGGAGATGGGCACTGAGCAGTGGGCATCGTCACTACATTTATAGCACCATCGGCCGTGGCCGGGACACCAGAAATTACACCTTTTCGGGAAATATCTGGGTAGCCGTGATAACGTTTTTTGTGTGCAGGCAAGCGGGCAACCGTACAGGCTTGCGCATTGCAAAAGACGCTGAAACAGTCACAATCCCTGGAACTGAAACAGCGGCGCGCTTAGGTGAGAGTTCGGCCGCGGCGACTCGTACACCGGTGCTTTCTTAGGATGGCTTCGGGGCTCCCGGCCTCACCGTAATCCTCTGCCGCGGTCCCCGCGGCGCAGGGCGACGGCCGGTAGAGCGAGAACGGGGGTCTCGAGCTGCGTTGCTGAAGCTGTTGTGATAACGGCTTTTTTTTTTTTTTTTTTCTTCGTGTGCAGGCAAGCGGGCAACTGTGCAGGCTTGCGCTTTGCAGAAAACGCTGAGACAGTCACAATTCCTGGAACTGAAACAGCGGCGCGCTTGGGTGAGGGCTCGGCCACAGCGGAACCCGTACACCGGCGCTTTGAAGAAGCAGCCATCGTGTGTAGTGCAGACGCAGCCTGCTCAGCAGCAGAGGGCGGACAAAGGCGCGTCGCTATCGCCTGTTCCACCGGCGGAAGTGTCTGGTAGTTCCTGTTTTTAGCATCATCCAGTGTGGAGAATGCTAGTGAGACAGACGAATGAGTTCGCGCTGAATATGGAGCGTTTCAAGCCTTTGCCACCTCTTCGTGAAGCTCAGGAAGAAATGAGGCGGGATTTGAGAAGTACGCTCATCCGAAAGGAAACTACCATCCAGTCGGGAACGAGAGGGGGGCGCTGGTGCAGACCACTCGAGGCCGAGACTCGTCGCGGCCAGCGTGAGCACTAGCCTCGGCTCCTTCTCGATGTCAGCTCGTTTGCTGGGCTTCTGAGCAGAGGGCGCGAGATCCTCGGAGCTCGCCCAGCCCTCACTGCCCGAAGCTAGCAGAGAGCGCATGTCCTCTTCCCCCGACGCGGCCCTGAGATCGACTTCCTCGGACGACGCGGCGGCAAACAGCGGGCGCTGCCCATCGGGAAGCGATGCAGGGGAGGCCGGTGAAGCAGGGCGAACCGGCGAGCTCAGTTGAGCTGAAGACGGTTCCGGAATCCGCTGGAAGCGGCGCTTTTATGGCGCCTCAGCGCAGCGGAGAATGCAGGCTCAGAGAAAAAGGCCAAGCGAGTCCTCAGAGTCACCATGGCAACAGCTCGCAGTGAGGGCATCTACCGTCAGCGAGCGCGAGCGCTGCATGATCTTCACCCAGGCAGGAGACACAGATGACGTACCGGTCTCCCTCGCTGAGTGGGGCTCTGACGAGCCGCAGGAAGGCATCTTAAAAAAGACGCAAGCTCTTTTACGAGTGTGTGTCGCAGGGCGAACACACACACACACGCATAAAGAACAGTAGGATATAACAGAATTGAAAGGATATGTGTGCCGGAGAGCGCAGCAGGAACGGCAGTGGAAGGCAGCGAAGGCCAGCAGCTTCAGAAGTGGCTCGTCCAGACGGCGCTTGCTTCCTTCGTGATCCAGCGATGCATGAGCTTCGCTGAAGAGATGAAAAATCAGGTGAGTCAGCCTTTTCGAGCTCCTTTTATAGGTTGGGCCACACCCGTTTCGGCGGGAAGTGGCATGAAGGGCGCGAAGCTACAGCAGTTGATTTTAAATCAAATTAAGTCGATGTAATTTTAAGGTAAAATAAAAATAATTATTCTATACAGAACTGACATTTACTTGGTTTTTCAAACGTGTATGCAAGTTCTACTTTACAAAAAAAAAATCATTTCAGTTTTGTCACAGTTTAGTCCGTTTCGTTTCTCATCCAACACGCGAGAAGTTGAGCTGAACATCCCTTCACTGTCTCCGCTTGTGCAGGTGCGGAGAGGTACAAAAAAAAAAAAAAAAAGTGACGTGACATACGGCCAAGTATGGTGACCCATACTCAGAATTCGTGCTCTGCTTTTAACCTATCCAAAGTGCACACACACAGAGCAGTGAACACACACACACCATGAACACACACCCGGAGCAGTGGGCAGCCATTTATGCTGCGGCGCCCGGGGAGCTGATGGGGGTTCAGTGCCTTGCTCAAGGGCACCTAAGTCATGGCATTGAAGGTGGAGAGAGCACTGTACATGCACTCCCCCCACCTACAATTCCTGCCTGCCCGAGGATCGAACTCACAACCCTTGGATTGCGAGTCTGACTCTCTAACCATTAGGCCGCAACATCCCCGACAACCCCCAACCCTTCCTTCCATTGCTGAATGGCTGCCCGTGTCCTTCCCACAGATTTCAAAATGCTTCCAAACAAATGACATGATAGCGAATGATTACAATGTAGTCTGTGTAAAATACAGAGTTCTGCTTAAAATACACGATTGGCAATCGACCGGTTTTGGTCTTTTTTCAGCCAATTTTTCTGGAAGTGCGACCACGGGGGCATGGCAGAGACTTTACTTTGATAAAGAACATCTCTTTGGATTTGAGACTTTAGTCTTTGCAACTTTATAGATCTTCTTCATGCACCAAGAGCTTGTAACACTCTGCAGAGAAAGAAAAAAATTAAATCGCAACATAGAGTATATTACATTACTTTGGTACTAAGCACATGTTTTCTATAGGTCAGGCATGTAATACTTATTTTTACAGAATATTTAACAGGGCACCATCTCTCTATCCACCAAGGCATCTTTGGCCTGCTAAAAGGCCCCGAAGACAGACCCCGCAGAAAAAAAAAAAAAAACGTTAAAAATCTTTATTCTTTATTTATTAAGTTATCACTGCATACCAAAAAAAGTACAGTCGAAAGAAAAAACATTGTTAATATCACAGAAACATTAGTGTGTATTTTTAATATAAGCTTTTATTTGAAAATAGTAATATTAATATGATGTTATTCGCTTTTTAAATGTTATTTATTATTTATATTTAATAGTATTTATATTAAATATTATATAATAATATGGCTTTATTTATTATAATTCTTTATAAATTGTACATTTATTTATTTTCATTTACAATATATAAATACACATTTTACAAGGTATGTGATTCATATTGTATGATTACAAAGTTACACACACTGAAGTTCATATTTTAATAAAAGTTTAAGCAACTACACATTTCAGAATTCATGTCACATCAGCATCAGGCACCATCAGGATATTAAATTTCTTTGAATGCCATGTGGCTAAAGAATTGATAAGGCCTCAAGGAACTCCTCATGCAAACTCAGGCATACACACACACACTCTGCCAAACATCTACAGTGTGCTTGTGTGTGCATGACAATGTTATTTTGTGGTCTGAACTTGAAGAGAATGCACAGAGCTCTTGAAGAGATTATTGGCCTCTATTTTTTAACCACCCGTTCTCAGTCCCTCAAAAACTGAACATTTCAGGGGATCGGGGAATGGAACAACACATACAAACCGACACACATTTTCTGTGGCAACCAGCGGTGGCTACAGCTAATGAGGTGTGCAAGGACCAAGTGGCCACACAGACGAAAACAAAGAGCTCCATTTGAACTGTCCTTGGCCATACACGCTCATGTTGTGTCTCTAGTAGTTAACACAAAGGGACAGCCAGAGTCACTGGAGAGAAAGATCCACTGAAAGAAAAGGAAAAGAAGAAAAGAAGTGTTGAGAGACTCTGGGGGAGTTCACAATGATGGATTGTCCATTCAACCTGCCTTTGAACTGCATGACTCTGATTCTGATTCAGATTCATTAGATTCACAATTAATGTGACACAGTTCTGATTCACTCTAAATCCAACAAAGCTTGACTTGCTTGAACTGAATTACATGGTGAAAGAATGTCATACTGAAGACATTTAAATTGAATTTGACCATGAATAAATATAATATAATATAATATAATATAATATAATATAATATAATATAATATAATATAATATAATATAATATAATATAATATAATATAATATAATGTTTAATTCATGTTAAATGTGCATGATATTACGCTATATTTAAATACCAGAAATTAAACATAATATAGGCGTAAACTATAAAATAATATCCATTCAAAATGTGTAGGGAAAGAAGTAAAACACACTTTCAAAAAAAAAAAAATCTAGCTATATTTAATAATTAATCAAACCAAACTGAAACATTATATTTAATGATTTTCATTTATATGAACTAATATAAAACGTCTCAAGGTTACGTATGTAACCCTAGTTCCCTGAAGGAACGAGACGCTGCGTTGAAACGCTTTTGGGGAACGTCCCTGACGAGACCGACTCTGAATATCGTGTGCAATCAGTCCATCGGAAAGGCGTGACGTCACGGGCGGGGTGACGTAGCGACCAGGAAGCTATAAAAGCACGTGCCGTGCAGCTGGCTTCAGCTTCGATTAGAGAAGCAAGCGCCGGCAGGGGTGCCGGGAGTATGGCTCTGCGACACAGCGTCTCGTTCCTTCAAGGAACTAGGGTTACATACGTAACCTTGAGACGTTCCTTTTCAGGAACTCGAGCTGCGTCGAAACGCTTTTGGGGAACGTTGTGCCCACGCTGCCAGACTTCCAAATCCCTGCCTAGTGTGTAGTCAAAAGAGCACAGCTAAGACGAGAGAACAGAAGAGCCCGTCGTGGCTCGCATGTCAAGATCGTAAAATCGGACAAATGTGGAGGGCGTGGACCACCCCGCAGCGTTGCAGATGTCCAAGAGGGACACACCTGCTGAGAAGGCCTTGGAGGCCGCCATACCCCGAGTAGAGTGAGCCTTGGCCCCCAAAGGAGGGGGAAGACCAGAGGACTCATAGGAGACGTTGATAGCCTCGACTATCCAACGACTAAGGGTCTGCTTGGTGGCAGGAGAACCCTTGTTAGAAGGACCGTAGCAAACAAGCAATTGGTCTGATTTTCTCCACAGGGCAGCTCTGTGGACGTATGCGTCCAGTGCTAGCACTGGACACATACAGTTTAGCTTCTCTTGGTCTGGCTCCCGAAAGGGAGGAGGACAGAAGGCCTGCAGTACGATAGGTTGTGGTGTCACAGAGGGAACCTTCGGAACATAACCCGCTCGAGGGTATAAGAATGCTTTGGCCATACCAGGGGCAAAGTCTAAGTAAGTAGGGGCCACCGAAAGGGCCTGAAGATCTCCAACTCTCTTTAGTGAGGTGATTGCCAGTAACAGGGCAGTTTTAAGTGTCAGATGTCCATCTGAGATATCTTGTATTGGCTCGAATGGAGCTTTACAAAGAGCCTCCAAAACCACAACCAAATCCCAGGGGGGAACACGGGATCGTACTGGAGGTCTCAGCCTCAGCGCACCGCGGAGGAAACGTGTAACTAGAGGGTGTCTACCCACTGACTGACCATTGAAAGGGACATGGAAAGCAGCTATGGCCGCCACGTAAATTTTTAAGGTGGAGTGGGATAACCCCGCAGAGAGCCTGGCTTGTAAAAACTCCAGAACTGTACCAACTGGGCAGTCTGCTGGGTCAAGCTGGCGGTCTCTGCACCATGAAGTGAAGAGCTTCCACTTCAGGGCGTACAGTTTCCTCGTAGAGGGAGCTCTGGATTGGAGTAGGGTCTCAACAACCTCGGTTGAGAGACCAGCTGCTAACAGCTGTGCCCCCTCAGGGGCCACACCCACAGCTTCCACAACTCCGGGCGAGGGTGAATTATCGTGCCCTGCGCCTGTGAGAGTAGGTCTGTCCTGATCGGTATCTCCCACGGAGAGCCGTCGAGGAGCGAGACTAGATCTGAGAACCATACTCGGCCCGGCCAGAACAGGGCTCCTAGTAGTAGACGGGCCCCGTCCCGGCGTACTTTCGCCAGAACTCCCGGGAGCAGAGCGATAGGGGGAAAAGCGTACAGACGAAGCCTCGGCCAGGTCTGTACCATAGCGTCCAGTCCCAGAGGAGCTGAATGAACTAGAGATAACCAGAGGGGACATTGCGATGTCTCCTGAGTCGCAAAGAGGTCCACCTGGGCTGTGCCAAATACTCTCCATATCTGCTTCACCACCTCGGGGTGAAGCATCCATTCCCCGGGCCTCGGCCCTTGTCTCGACAGTATGTCTGCTCCCACATTCAATCTCCCAGCAATATACACTGCTCTGATCGAGAGGAGTTTGCCCTGGGACCACAGAAGGATCTGGTGTGCCAGCTTGTACAAGGGGCGCGAACGCAGACCCCCCTGGTGATTGATATAAGAGACCACTGATGTGTTGTCGGTGCGCACCAACACATGGTGACCTCTCAGGTCTGGGAGGAAATATTTCAATGCTCGATAGACTGCTAGTATCTCTAGGCAATTGATGTGCCATGTTAGATGGCGACCACTCCACAGACCGCGGGCAGGGTGGCCACTCATGACCGCACCCCAACCGGTGAGGGACGCATCTGTCGCTAGCGTTACACGGCGAGAAGGAACTCCCAGCACCGGGCCCTGATTCAAGAACCAAGGTTTCCTCCACATGTCTAAGGCACGAAGGCACCGCCGCGTAACCTTGATAACTCGAAGTGGATTTCCCCTCGGTGAAAAGCCCTTGGACTTGAGCCACCACTGTAGGGGTCTCATGTGCAGCAGGCCAAAATGTATCACGTTGGACGCAGCTGCCATCAGCCCTAACAATCTCTGGAATTGTTTGACAGTGAGTAACTGGCCTTCTTTGACTCTCTCGACTGACATGAGGATCGACTCGATCCGAGCAGGAGACAAGCGTGCCTGCATCGTGGTCGAATTCCACACTACGCCTAGATAGGTGGTTCTCTGAACTGGAGAAAGTACACTCTTCTTGGCGTTTAGTCTCAAACCCAGCTCCCCCATGTGTGCGAGAACGACATCTCGATGTCGAGCCGCCATCTGCTCTGATTAAGCTAGGATCAACCAATCATCGATATAATTTAAGATGCGGATGCCCTGCATACGGAGGGATACCAGAGCCGCATCCATACATTTCGTGAACGTGCGGGGTGAGAGTGCGAGGCCAAAGGGAAGTACTCGATATTGATAAGCTTTGCCCCCGAAAGCGAACCTCAGAAACTTCCTGTGTTGTGGAAGGATGGATATGCGGAAGTATGCGTCTTTGAGATCTATTGTGACAAACCAGTCCTCGGATCTGATTTGAGCTACAACCTGGTTGACAGTGAGCATTTTGAACTTCAGTGACATAACTGAGCGGTTCAGGAGACGTAAGTCTAAGATCGGACGCAACCCCCCATCCTTCTTTGGAACTATGAAATACCGGCTGTAAAACCCGGATTCCCTGTCTAGAGGAGGGACCACCTCGATGGCCTCCTTCCTTAATAGGGTATTCACTTCTTGTTCCATAACCAGAGCCTGCTGGGGGTCGACCACAGTCGGTGTAACCCCGTTGAACTTCGGTGGTGGATGACCGAACTGAATGCAATAGCCTCTTTCTATTGTACGCAGGACCCATTGAGATACATTTGGCAGTAGCTTCCACGCTGCTAAATAATCTACTAAGGGAATCGAGGGAGGGAGTCTCTCGAGACTGACCTCTGGTGTAAGAGGCCCCCGAAGGGGCGGCGAGCATCCCAGCTCCGCTACGCTCACGGGCGGAAATAACTGGGGGGGACGAGGGAGGAAACTCTGGAACGCCGCCGCCTGCTTATGTGCCTCCTGGAACCTGTCGACGACAGTATTAACTGTGTCGCCGAACAGGCCCGAGGCTTGAAGCGGGGCGTCCAGGAGGCAGACCCTGTCTCGTTCTTTAATTTCTGACAGGGTCAGCCACAAATGCCTCTCCGCGGCCACTAAGGCTGCCATAGACCGCCCAATTGCGCGAGCGGTCTCCTTAGTGGCGCGGAGGGAGAGATCAGCGGTCTTTCTGAGTTCTTCAATATCTTCAGACTTAATCCCCTCCCCCTCATCGACATCTCTCAGCAGGTCAGCCTGATAAGCTTTCAGGACTGCCATAGTATGAAGGCACGCCCCAGCCTGACCTGCTGCCACATAACCTTTGCCCACTAGCGATGATGTAACTCGAAGCGGCTTAGTGGGCAATGTCGGAGCCTTTAGAGACGAGGCCGAACCGGGTGACAGATAGCCCGCGAGCGTCTGTTCGACCCGTGGCATCGCTCTATAACCACGCTCTCCCAGTCCCATCACGTTGCCATAATATAGTGAATCAGGGCCAAAGAGGCGGGTCGAATACGGGTGGTTCCACGATCTCGATAACTCATCATGGAGATCGGGAAAATACGGAAGGCTCCGACGTGGAGGTGGTTGCTTCGGCCGCAGAAAGCGTTCGTCTAATTTGCTTCTCTGCGGCTCAGTCTGTTTCTCAGCAGGCCAGTCGATTTTTAATTTATCTACTGCACGCGTGACCACCTCCAAAAGCTCCTCATACTGGGGCGACAGGGGTGGCGAATCCCCAGCAACAGTCTCCACATCGACCTCCTCGGAGGACGAGAGGTGAAGAGCTGATCCCTCACCCTGGGGGGAAGAAACCGACGAGCGTGCTTCCGAACCCAGGGTTTGGGCGCCGGATCTGGCAGATGAGGAAGGAGATAAGGACTGGCCCGTCTCCATTCCTTCTGACAGATCCACCTGCGAACCCCACGAGTGCAGCAGCCGCTCTGCCTCGGCAGAAGCGGGGCCAGCACCGCGAGGAACGCTGGTGAAGGCTCCCTCCTCGAAGAGAGCCCTCCGGGATCGAAGCGTCCGCATTGGCAATCGTTCGCAATGCGGACAGTCGGCCCCCTCGAGAGCCGACTCAGCGTGCTTCAATCCCAGGCAAGCCACGCACAGCCTGTGTGTATCCCCGCTCGTAATGTAGCGAGGGCAGGGAGGAACACACAATCTGTAACGTGGCTTGGAATCGCCCTTCAAATGTTTGGTCTTTTGCTTTTGCTTAGGCATATTGAGCTGTTTTAGCAATCTTTTTTAAGCTAAGGGACAGACAACAATAAATAGGACCAACAGGACAGACTTTTGACATGCACACACAGAGCGCTTGCTGACAGATTCGAAGCTGAAGCCAGCTGCACGGCACGTGCTTTTATAGCTTCCTGGTCGCTACGTCACCCCGCCCGTGACGTCACGCCTTTCCGATGGACTGATTGCACACGATATTCAGAGTCGGTCTCGTCAGGGACGTTCCCCAAAAGCGTTTCGACGCAGCTCGAGTTCCTGAAGAGGAACCTGCTTTTATTGTGAGTTTTTTTTTCCAGAGTTTCCTGCCATAAAGAATATGAAAACTATTCATTTATATGCAGTGCTACAGACAAAATAGAAAAAGAATAAAAATACTCTTGCAGTTTTATACTAGTAATTTAAAAATAAGACCTGTTATTGATCAATATTCTTATTGGTCCAATCAAAATTAATCAGATTTCAGGGTCAGATTTACAGGTGAGGGTGGGGCTTCAACAAATCTGATCAATCTGTCACTTTCCTTTGATTTAGGGAGTAGATTATGGTTAACCCTTGGGGTACCGTGTAAATGCAAATAAGAAAATGAATATAATAATCATTTAGTCATATAGAATTATTCACAAGTACAACAGTATTAGCATCTGATACCCTCACTGCACCAGACTTTTCAGTATGGCATACACAAACTCACAATACTTTCATTCAAAGGCCAGGGATTTCTTTCAGTTTCACCCTCTGTTGCTAATGCTTGCTCTTGTCTAACATTACCTGGCTGAGCGGTGAACCACAGAGAACACACAATGTGCCAAATTAGTAAAGAGAGACCCCACACACACACTCAGCCATACCCACATCTCACTCCCACAACACACCTGTCAGCAACAGTGAGAAAGACTGAGAAAGAGAGATGGAAAATATCCTTCATGCTACATGGCCCTGAACCGAGTCAACGGCCCATTTTAAATCTCTGAGAGCGTGCACTTAGATTGTGTGTGTATATTGTGTTGTATGCGGAAGAAAGAGTATTTGAGAAGGTATGTGCTTAACCCTGTGTGTGTGTTGCTCAACAGGGAAGGAGGAGATTAAAATGTGGTTTGCGATTAAAAGTTAGTTTATAGCATGTAACACACACACATACTGTACGACCACAGAGCACAGTGGGCATGAGAGGGGTTGAAGGTAACTTTGCAGATGTCCCTACACGGAGGAGGGAGAAAGCAATAAGGAGAATGAAAGAGGGAGGACAGACTGTAAAAGATGAATGTTTAGAAAAAATAAGGCATACATGAAAAAAGTAGGAAAATAAGAGAATGGCTTTATCATTCATTATGTAAGAAATAAGCAGGTTTGGAAATCAAGAAACTGCTCTTATTCATAACTGGTTCATATATGTACTAAAATTATTTGAAAATATTCCCTGCATTTTTTAGCAATCAACAACCAATGCAAACAGTGAAATATACACATTTTGGTTCATTTTAGTGAATCAAAAACATACACATGATTCCTGAAAAAAATGAAATGTGAATCAAGAATGAAAAATTAATGAATTAAACAAGCATCTGGCAACATTTTTTTATGTTTTTATTCATATTCCTTTCTCAGATTCAAATGATTCATTAGTGAAAACATTAAATAACTGGAATTCCTTAGGATTCCCATCTCTAATCATACCAGCTCATACTGTAATTACGGTTCTCAAATTTCTAAATGCACAAAACACCACCAATGAGCGGTCAAGGGATTGATGATCCAAAAATGAAAAATTCTGGCATCATCTATTCCCCCTCTTGTGGATCCAAAAATATGTATCACTTTTTTCTGTGGAACACAAAATAAGATATTTTAACCAAACAGTTTTACTGCCCACTGACTTCCACTGTATGGAAAAACTGAGACATTTCTTTCTTTTGTGTTTCACAGAAGAAAGTGGTTCAAAATGATTTGGAATAACTTGAGCTCACTAAACATACCGCAGTCACTAAACATATATATACTGTGTTTTTTTTAAATGCAGGCATCAAAATATCAAAATAGCTTTATGCAGAAGTCGCACACCTGACCCCTGTTCCCATCCGTCTCTATCATAGAACATGCTGAAGAAAACATGTCACCAATAAACCAACCTCAGGGGAGAAAAAGAGACTGATAAAATGTGCACTCCGAGGGAAGGAAAGATTGATGGGAGCATTTGCAGCACATGTGAATGTGCAATATATTAGCACATATATCAGCATAAACCTCTGCCCCTCTCTCTATTGCTCTGTTCACCTGGACAGGTGTGGGCTTGTTCTGAAGGACAAGTGCTGGGAATGGTGTTTACATGGTCTCACATAACAGAACAGTGCACAGTTATTTCCAAGATATTGTTCAAGGTAGATATAACTAAAACAGCAGGTCAATCTCAGTATGTAGAATAATAATAAATATGGGTTTTTACTACAATAGTCAGTTCTTAAACTCTTTAATTTTGGCACTCCATACAGGAATATTTAGTTCAGTATCCTTGATCCTTGAGTGGTTTTCTTCAGAGCAGTACCAAGGACACAACTGTAAACATGTAATTGTGGTAACCTTAATGGGTAAACACATTCTCAAACTTTCACATTCATTCATTCCTTTCCACCTCACTCCTAAATTGTCTCTCTCTATTATTCTGCCTCTCCATTCCTAATCTATGACTCAATAGTATAAGTGCAAGAAAGAGAGAGAAAAATACAGAAAGAGGACAGAGAGAGGAAGAGGACGAGGAGAGAATGCACCCTCAGGGTGCCATGTTGTTTGGACCTGCCTCCCCAACTCACACACATACATATACAAGGGCCTAAGATACAGTAAACCCTATTTCTAGTATATAGAAAGAGATGTACTGCAAGCAATTGTTATTACTGTATATACTGTAATGCTTTTAACACCTTCCTCCCCCCTCATGTGAGAATGAGACTAGACCGGGAGGGCGAAATGAAACTGATGGTGGAAATCACACCATAATGGGGTGTCAAAGAGGAGGAGAGAAAGAGGAAGGTAGTTGTTCCAAATCCCAGTGAGCTCATAACATAAAGGCTGCATCTGAAACCACATACTTCCCCACTATACCGTAGTATGTCATATATTGGCATATATATATATATATATATATATATATATATATATATATATATATATATATATATATATTGCCATCTCTGATTCCATTAAGAAACTTTAATGTCCATTGAACCTTTCTATTGCATTATATTGTATCTTTACAGTGGAAAAAAGGTTCTTTAGATTACTCAAATGTTGTTCACACTAAGAAAAATGGTTCTTTTTAAAAACTGTTCACTGACTGGTTCTTTTGGAAACCAAAAATGGTTCTTGTATGTCATTGCTGCAGAAAACCCTTTTTGGAACCTTTATTTTTAAGAGTACATGCTTGTGAAAATATTTCCTCAAAATGATTCAAAGGATGTACCTACTCAGAAAGTATGTGATTTCTGACACAGCCAAAGTTTGTAACATAAGGTAGGCTTCTAGATAATGCTGTCTCCCAAGACTTCCTCGTTTTGGTCAAATCCTAAGCCCCCATTAATGAAGAAGGCAATTCCAGAATGCACTCACTGCAACAAAGAACATAAATCCAAAGCAGCAGATGAAGCAAGTTGAGCAAATGTCAGTGTAAAAAGTAAGGGAAAAGTACATAAAAAAATTGTTAGGCATAATAAAAAAAAAAGTTCAAGGGCAATTTTTGCTAATTTATCTTGGGGCACTTTGTTCATTTTGGTGGCATTTTTGCCACAAGCCCTAGTTAATTTCCGACCCTAATGTGGATTCATTTTTAAGGTTCCATGAGTTAAATGTCTTAGAAGTCAGCTATCTATGCAAGAAAAAAACAGCTCACTAAGTTCTGGAATAGAGTCAGAATGTTACATTAGAAGGTTACCCAAATAACTGAGGCAAAGGGGTGGTGTTAATATCAGCTGATCCAATAAGAGAAAGAGAGTGAGGTTTATATCACATAATGGGATAAGCAGCTTGTTTCGGGCAGTATTAGAGCATTAGGATGTATTAAATGTCTAGTGGTTTAGCCGTTGTTGGAGAAATGTAGCCGTTTTGCTAGCAGGTCTAGAGAGATTATCCTCCAGAATATTTCTGCATTTCACAATTGTATTTTTAGGTTAACACTGACATTATGTTTCTTATTACAAAGTGCCTAGGCAAAATTCAATGCTGTGGTGCTCGCCAGTGTGTTCCGTGGTTGCTAAGGTGTTAAGAGTGGTTGTTATTAAGTTGCTAGGATGTTAGATGTTTCTAAAAGTGTCCCCCAAGTTTCTATGATATTTTGGTTTCTATCTGTTTCCATCTCTTCCTCTCTCTATGTCATTTAAGGCAGAAGGACCCAATAAATCCATTTCTAAATTCACCCTGACATTATAGTTTCCTCATAACTCATGTGATTCACCCTTGGCATGTACCATGAACACACGTATCCAAGTGTGTGTTCGTTGAACTAGTGTGTGGTAGGCTGTGTTTGGTCTTGTCCCTCTCTCTGTGTTTGCACTCACTGGGCCGATGACAAATGCAAAATGCCAAAGTGTGGATGTGTTTATGTTTCATATTGATGTATTTATTTGTAATTGTACTCATGTGTGTGAATCTAAAGGTGGTCTTTGTCTGCAGGGTTCACACCTGCATGCATTATGTCCAGTACCTATTGCATATCCTGCAAACAATAATTTCTCTCTATCTGTGTGTGTGAGTTACTGTTTTTGCTCTTGGGTGTCACAAAGGGGCCAAATCTAAAATTCCATAAATAGAACACAAAAAGAAAAGGAAAGGAGGAATATTTTAAAATTTACCATCATCTGCTCACTTGAAACTGATTTTTCCTGGAACAATCTTAAAAAACAAAGTTTGCATGTTGAGTTTGGGCACATCTGTTTTTATTTTGCTCACAGTGATAATCCAACCAAAAAATGTAAATTCTGAAGTGTGTAATATCTGCATCATCATAAAGAAATTCCAAAAATAATGACCATTTACAAACCTGTTCCTGAAAGTCACCCTGTTCAAACAAAAAGTCCTGCCCCAAACTTGCACCATTGGTTAAGCCATTGTTTCTATGTCAGTAATGGAAAAACAGAACAATATTTTGATATATGTTTTTCCATAGAGACAAAGTTCCTTACATTATACAAGGAGAATCACCCTATGAATGGCTAACTTACAGTTGTCTCTGCCTGCATTGTTAAGATGGGATATCAGAAACTATATTAAATGAAAATAATTACTTCAGTGTGACAGAAAGGAAGATAAATCAGAAGAAAGAGCGAGAGAACGAAAGTGATGAGTTTAAGTGGGTCAAAGTCTTGACTTTCTTTCAGTCCAAGACAGTGGCCTCTGAGCTGTAATGAGTATGTGGGACAATGTGTGTGTGTGTGTGTGTGTGTGTGTGTGTGTGTGTGTGTGTGAGAGAGAGAGAGATAGAGAGAGCCAGCGTGGCGCATTACACTTGCAGGTAGACATGTGCAGGCTGTATCTGAGGCCCAGAGGACCTGCAGTTCCTCTCTGAGATATAAATCAGTATGTGTATGTGTATGTGTGTGTGTGTGTGTGTGTGTGTGTGTGTGTGTGTGTGTGTTTGGCTGTGTGTGTATACACTCTACAGATCAGATATATTCAATGGACAGCCTTTTTTTCCACTTTCACACAAACATGCTCATTAGAAGTGAGGGTAGAAGTGTGGCTTTTTCTCATAAGCCAAAAAACAACAACAACAACAACAAAAAACACAAATTGAGTTTTAAGAATGTACTGAGAGCTTGTCTGAAAGATTAAAATGTTATAATACTACAATCAAATATATAAAAAGAAATTCATAAAGAAATTAAAGACTATTATTTTAAAATACTTCAGATTTTTACTAATGGATGCAATACTCTTTTACTGTTTCTCACAACCTTTTTTTAGCTCACGGTTAAGCACACCTTGAGCAACCTAATGGCCAACCTAAGGCCTAGGTTACACATTTTGACTTGCACACTGTGTGTATATGAGAATACACGCTTAACACAAAAACACACACTATTGGCAGTCAAGGCATTTTAAGTCAGTGTTTTAGAAAGCTATGTAAACATATTAATGGTATTATATATTTTCTCCTATACCATCACATGACATGCTACTACTATGCATTGCTACTACTTCCTTTTTTGCGATTGGTCTTTATGCATACCCTGGGGATATCTGGGAGATGTGATTGATGGACGAGCAGATAGATGGATGGTGGCATGGAGAAACAAGATAGCAGCTGACTCTGACACCCAGGGAGTTTCTGAGGAAAAAATTCTGCACTCTAGGAAACGCAAGAAGATCTTTCTAATCTGTGCTGCTGATAAATCAAAATCATGAATCTAACGCTGATGAAAGTGGCTGATCTGATCTGACCATAAAAGTGATCTGAGGAAATACTTACATAAGTTAGACCTGAGATATGTGAAAATGATGTTCTCAGAAACTTGTGTCTAAATTTATGGAACACACTGAATACTTTACTAATGCTCCAAATTACTTGCTTTGGAAATTACCATGGTCTTTCCACTTAGAAAACTTTTTCAAATCTCAAGTCAAGAATTAAGATAAGAAATGTCTATAATATAGCAGCTGTTCTTAAACCTAATATTAAAATATATGGGCTAACTTCTCCACAATGATACTTGGCACTGGCCTACAGCAATAAATCTTACATCATGTCACCCCATGACATTTTTTAAATCTGAGTTTTAGTCCTAAGAAGCCACAGCAAGCAACAGCCCATTTTTTGTTGTGTTGACTCACCCACTAAGAAATCTCATTGGTCCAAACTGTATATTAAAATGAAATTACTCAGGAAATTCCTGACTACACTGCATCTTGCTGACACGACAACAGTAACTGACAGGGGATGAATCATGGGACATACATCTTTTCTCCTACTGACAGGTGCAAATGTGGAGCAACTTACTGCAGCATTAAAGGTACAATAGGAGTTCTTGGAAAATGCTAACATTAGCCTGATAGCACTGAAAGTGAACGTCCCACTCAACTTGCAATCACCATCCAAAGCCACGCCATCCTGAACGCACTTATTTTCACAGACCAGAATAGCAGAGATAACATTACTACAATATGCTACATCAGCGGTCCAATTCCAGCCCATGTTCCAAAGTGAAGTAAACCCCTGCTCAGGGAGTTGGGAGCAATGAACACGGTGTAGGGATCATATCAATTGGAACACAATTAATTAACGTAGATCACTTCTAATGAGTTGGTCATCTGAATCGGGTGTGTTAACTAAGCGAGACATGCAAAATATTTGTGCGAGGACTGGAAATGGGAACCGCTGGGCTACATCATGTCTCATTCACCAGCAATCATGAACTTAATGATTGCTATTGGGATGTGAAGAGACTTTCAACCAGCATAACAAAAAAAGTTTCTGAAGACAATCCCCTATTGCACCTTTAAGTTAAACTTTTCAATGCCAAACTTGTCACTGTTACTCATGTGACTGGAAGTCAGCAACAGATCATGCTCTCAACACCTTTAAAAAATAAAAGTACTTTATTGACATTAATAGTTCGGTGAATAATCTTTAACGTGCATGAAACCTTTTCATTCCACAAAGGTTCTTTATAGTAGAAAAGATTTTATTAAAATTATTTAAATGTTCTTCACACTTCACAAAAAAAAAAAAGTTTTATATTTAACAACTGTTCACTCAAAGCCAAAATTGTTTCTTGTATAGCATCGCTGCAAAAAAAAAACCTATTTGGAACCTTTATTTTGAAGAGTGAATGTTCGAGTCACTTGCAGTATGTAAATCTGAGAAGGTCTGCTTTTATGCACACACATACTCTGGTACATCAGCCTTTTCAGCACGGTCCTGTTTAAAAATCCTTACAAAAACCTCAGTTCTTTGGATTTTACAGACAAATTACCAAATGTGCCTTCACTCACACATACAATGTGGACACACCAAATACCTGTACCCACACCCACCTACACAAATACCAAGCGCAGTAGACACTGGCAAAATCAATGTGGTGTGAAGTGTGAGTGTGTCTCAGAATGTGTCTATTAAGATGATTTTGTTTGATCAATGGGCCATTCTTCAGGTTGATGAATCCTAAAACACATCAAAAATGACTGGAAATATTTAATAAAATTTTGTTTCAGTTTCTCTCCCAATTCTTCCTGTATCTGTCTGTATTCAAAACACACGCGCTCAACACTGGGAGCTGTTGTCAGTGACATACCAAAATCCCACCCATCCTGCCACCTGCTACTCAGTCATCTCACACTTTATTATGGGCTTTAAAGGGATAGTTCACCCAAAAATTTAAATTTGACTTTTATCTGCTTACCCCCCAGGGCATCCAACTTTGTTTCTTCAGTAGAACATAAACTGAGATATTTAAGTCATATAATGCAAGTAGATGGGAATCACGGCTAAAACATACAATAAAACAAAACAAAAAAAAACATACACAAACAAAACCAAATTAAACCCTGCGGCTCGTGATGATACATTGATGTGTAAAGACACAAAACGATTGGTGTGTGCAAGAAACTGAACAGTATTTATATCGTTCTTTACCTCTGATGGACTAAAATGCCTGAACTGTCTGAAATGTACTGCGCGTCTTCTTTTTGCTTGCTTTACGGCGGATCGCAGACTTATTATTGCATTACTGCCACCTATCTCTCAAATGGACCATTGACACTCTATCTACAATCTCAATTGTAAGTGTCAATGGTCCATTTGAGAGATAGGTGGCGGTAATGCACGTATTTGTCTGCGATCCGCATCATGGCAGGCTGTGTCGAGGACGTGCAGTACATTTCATCACAGTGAAACATATCTCACACATATCTCAGTTTGTGTTCTACTGAAGAAACAAAGTCACCTACATCTTGGATGCCCTGGGGGTAAGCAGATAAACATCAAATTTTCATTTTTGGGTGAACTATCCCTTTAAGTAACTATGGCGACTGGCCAGGTTGGCAAGTGAATGCTGAGGTCACTGAGGTGGGCGGGGTAAAGCCGCATGCCCCAGACATCACAGCACCACACACACTTACACATTAACTTCTCCATGGAAATGACTTCTGGCCTTCTAAGCACAGCTAGAAATCTACAACTAGATGCTGCCATTGTGTAACACACCCAATTATACAAAACTTTTATATTCACTTTAGAATTGTTTTAAATACACTACCATCCAATAGTTTGGGGTTTCCCTCTTATGCTCAACAAGCCTAAAGTGTACTTAATTCCCTTGATTTTAATTTCTGAAAGCTGAATTTTCCGCAGCCATTACTCCAGTCTTCAATGTCACATGATCCTTCAGAATTCATTCTAATATGCTGACTTACTCAACAAATTATTATCAATGTTGAAATCTGTTGTGCCGCTTGATATTTTTGTGGAAATCGTGAAACATTTTTCTAGGATTCTTTGATGAATAGAAGGTTAAAAGAACAGCTTTTTAAACAGAAATTTTTTGTAGCAATTTAAAAGTCCTTACTGTCACTTTTGATTATCATTATTATATGGTATACAGTATTATTGTAGTACTTAAATACATCGCAGACAAAAAAATTTCACTGATGTATTCTTAAAAAAGTTACTTTTTTAAAATAACAAAATTAATGTTTACAAATCTAAAAAGTATACAAGTAAACAAATGTTTCTAACAGATTCAAGTGCAAAAGAACAACTTAGTGTATAAATGTAAAAAATGCACTGTATAAGTAGAAACAAATAACTGAAAATAAAGTATTTGATAAACACTGATAAACATAGCGAATACAATACTCAGAATGACTGTTTGAAAACATGTAAATACTGTATGACTTCTTTTCTTCTCTGTGACAAGCAGGTGTCAGAAACAGTAAGTTGTACAGCGCTGCATTGTGTAGAGGGGTAACCAGGGCAACTTCTGTATTTCTGCTGTTCCATAAGCACCACCTACTGTCAGAGGGTTCATTTGCATTTTCATTCAACACGTGATTTTCATTGTGATAATTGGGTGAATTTTGACATGCTTACATGCAATGTTGTACATTTAACCCAGCTGATGGAAAAAGAGGCTAATCCAGATAAAAAAAATTTTACTCATGGTATTTTAAGTCCCCACGATAACAATGCAGTGCACATTCATTACGTGATATACTGTATTACAGAATACCTGCACGTGTCTATTTTAAACAGTGGTGCGTGCTTTTCAATGTAACTTTTCACTCAAATTGATATGCTTATAATAATTTTGTAATGAAAAACATTTATTGTAGTAATTGTATGTTTGTTTATATATATATATATATATATATATATATATATATATAGTATACACTATAAAAACAAAATATCAGCATCTTTTTATCTTCTGGTCTCAAAATGGACCCCACTGTATTTAACCTTTCAGTTTTTATTATTTTTAAATAAAATATAATTTTGTCAACTATAAACTCAAATGAGGTGATGTTCTGAAAGGTCAATAAACCATAAACAGTATGAAAACAAAACCTGATATTAGTGCCAGGACAATGACACTGCAGGCACAGTAACTACGGGCACAATCAAGCATATCTTTGTTTACTGCCAAATACACAATCTGACTCAGAAAGAAAGAGTGAGAGAGATGAGCATACGAAAGGAATAAAAACACCATATCGAATTGGCAGAATGTGGCAAACGTGAGAAAGAAGAGAAGGAAAATAAACAGGGGACACAGGACAAGGTTCACACGGTGATCAGGATAAAGACAGACACACAACACACACACTGCAAAAATATTGTTTTCTTAATCTTTTTTTTATTATTTTTGGACTGGTTTTGATGTTGTTAGTTTTATGCTTGCAAACCAGAACAAAA
Source organism: Carassius carassius (assembly GCF_963082965.1). Classification (NCBI taxonomy): domain Eukaryota; kingdom Metazoa; phylum Chordata; class Actinopteri; order Cypriniformes; family Cyprinidae; genus Carassius; species Carassius carassius. The sequence continues at coordinate 16,965,717 of NC_081788.1, read as the reverse complement.
TAATCTAAATTTCATGATATACCCTGTCTACATCTTATTAGTATTATTATTTATTCATTTATTAATTCAATTTATTTTACATACACCATTTTTCCAGTAAATTTAACTTATTTCAATTAGGGGTGTCGTGATATACCCATACATGCCAACCCTCCCTAATTTTCCGGGAGACTCCCGAATTTCAAAGCCCCTCCCGAAAATCTCCCGGACCGCCCTTTCTCCCGAATTTCTCCCGAATTTCTCCCGTTTTCCACCCGGACAACAATATTACAATATTGCTATACCATCCGTCACTGGGCGCCATTTTAGACCAAACGCTTGCGCTCCCATGGCGTCTGTCGTTGCTATGCAACCAAACTGCGCTCTCCATGATGACGACGAAGAAGTATCAATATAATTGATTTCTAGCCTCACCTCGGCTCGCATTAGCTTTACTACTAGATATATTTCTGGAGATGAGAAGGAAAAAACCCGCCTGGAAAAAGTAGCGCACCACGTTGCTTCCACGCGCACCTACGGTTGAAATAACGACCTTGAGCGCGAAAAAGATGCGATATGTGAACGGCCCCTAGAAGCAGACGTCTGAAATGAAAGGCAAGAACAGCTATTTATTTAGCTTTAGACTGTTACATGAAAATTTCAAAATGAAATGTCATAATTATAATGTTTTGAGAGTTTACTTATGTAATTGTTGCATTAGGCTATGAATTAATAAATGTTTATTGATAAGATCTAGCTATTTCATATCTCTTCATTTACAGTAGCTAACAAATTAGGGTCTAACCTCCTGAGGAGAGGCCTTAAGTAATTGAATTTGTCAAATAAATGAATTACATTTTTCTTTGCATTTGTGTATGTGATATTATATATGGCGACACATCGTTTGTGTATGTGATATATATGACGACACACAGACACCCCCCCCCCCCCCCGGTCCTTTTTAATATCTCCCTAATTCTGAGGTCTCAAGGTTGGCAAGTATATACCGGTATATAATATACCGGTATTGATGATAACCATGATATTCAAAGCAACAGTTATCAATATTGTGTTAATTTAGTGTGTGACGATATACCGGTATTAGCGATAACCGCAATATTTAAAATGAACAGTTCTCTTATGATAACTCCACAATGTAAATACTCCAGTGCAGGACGTGGTTGAGCTCCCAGGTGGCAGTATTGTGCCGTTAAGTTGGTCGCAGTGCCATGCACTTTTCTGTCTTGTTATTTTATAGGAGCTTCAACGAACATGGAGAAAGCCACAGTCCTGCTTTATCAGTATCCTTATGTTCATTGGGTGAAAAAGAAAAACTCAATAAACAAAGTAAAATAATTTGACATATACCCCCCCCCCCCCCTCCCCCAATGTTTCTATAGATATCACGATATATCGATATTGTGAATTTTTATGGCTACAAATAACCGTGATATGAAAAATCTAATATCATGACAGCCCTAATTTCAATGATGTCTGGGTATATTTGTATTGGAAAACAAGACAAAAATACTGCTTAAAATTATTTCTTGAAGTTCATGCAACATTCACATACCCAACCAGCCCCCACAAACCCCCCTTCCCCCCTTATTTCTGAGTTCTTCATGTTTCTCTTTCAGTCATTCTTTCATTATTCATTGAAGGAACACAGGTGCACCTGTTTCAACTGACTCTTTTCAGAAGAGCTACCATCAAATACACACATAATCCCTTACTTCACTGACACACACACACTTTTGTAACACCCACCAGCTTGCTCACTACGGAACATACTGATGTCTGCCCTTCGACAGAGGGAGGAAGAGAGAGGAGGCGGCAGTCAAAAGTCATCAGTCTTTCTTCCTCTTCAGCTGTATTGTGTTTACAGTGCGTCACCTGGAGGAAAAAAGAAAGAATAAAGAGCCTATGGATGGAGAGAAGAAAGGCAGAACAAAATCAAAGGATGAAAAGGGATGGAGGGAATGGAAGCGGTGGAGTGGCCACAAAATGGGCAAAATAAAGCAGAGGATGTTGTCCAAACTGAAAAGGGCTTTTTAAAGCTGCCCTCCCCTCTCAACTGCTCTTCAGGCCTGTGTGAATGTTTGGTGTTTCTGTTCTCAAGCTCAGGAGACAAAGAGAGAGGACGAAAGCAGCTCATAGACGAGTGAAATGAAGGCAAATACGGGACAGTCAAAACAGAGTTTACTGACTGCATGTTCGAGGAGTGTTACTTGCAAAGTTGTTCAAAAGATTGCACTGAACAAAACGGCACACAATAAAGATGCAGATGTACTGAGATGTAACAAGTGGAAAATATCAACTGAATGATTATTTGAAAAAAAAAAAAAATATATATATATATAGAAGAAACCTGGGTTCCTCTTTCAGTGAACAGTTTTTAAAAGAACCATTTTTTTTATGTGAACAATTTTTGTAACATTACAAACTCCTTTGTTGTCTCTTTTCATCAAGTTAAAGCACAATTTCTGAATGAAAGAATTCATGTTACTGTCCCCAAAATGATAGTGACCATCATTCATTTATATGTGAATGGTCCAAATATATCATCCATCCCAAAACACACTTCACCTTTAAATATGCAATGTATGTACCTTTTAATATAAAGCACAAATTAATAGTGTACTGTTTTCAGGTATGAATGCAGTAATGATCATCAAATGTGTGAACATTTACTTTGATTACCAGAGTCTTGGGGTTTCCTCAGATTAAATCAAAGCTGTAACACTTAACTCTCTGAGCATGTGTGTGGTTTTTCACAAATCATGCTGAGCACATTCAAGTACTTACAACAGCTCTTTATGCTATCCTGAGACTTACAGAAAGAGAGAGAAAGGCAGAGAGAGAGACATTGTGTCTTCCACTGCCCACAGTATTGGTCAGTGTGTCTGAATTCCCCACAGCGGCTCATATCTCACACAGTATGACCTCACACCATCCTACACACACTTAAACAAGTGAGCTAACACTAAAGAATGGGACACAGTACGAAAAGAGGACAAAAGATTCTACCCACAGTGTTGAATATACTACAGTGCAGTACTGTCTTCCATTTCCTCCCCCGTTCTTTTCAGCTGTTCATTAACTGAGTGACCATTCTGTCGCAGTAACACTGACTGGAATTGATTTGAGTGTATAGCTCTGGTGTGAACGCACTGCCACCTACTGGATGAATGACACATGACAGCAATGTTACAGATGGCAGCAGCTTTCGTGAATGAACTTTTTTTTTTTCTTTTCTTTTTTTTGCTTTTCTGGACACTGTCGTAACACCAGGTGCGTCATTAGATCCTTTTTACCGGGGCATGAACCCCACTGAAATATCACCTGAACCCAGTAAAATATTAAATATAAATACTTGTCTGACGATGGATATTACAGTATAACAATCATTTCCCCCCGATAATATTTCAGCAAGCACGTTGTGGGTTTTCTATCTGCTGTTTAGCATAAGAATATATAGTATATATGGGTCATTCTACAGAAACGTCCACTTTTGATATGGCAAAATGTCTTAAAATGTATTTATTTTTCTAACATTTAAGCTTATCACATTATTACATTACCTTTTGACTTTATTAATACATATAAATGACAGCTTAATTATTTTTCTCTTTAGCTTTTTTGTGCAATTATTTCAAGACCAAATGAACCATTTTTTGTCACTGGTGTTACCTTCTTTATCAATATAAAAACGATTTTATTAAATATTTTTCTTGATATTTTTTTCAGCACATGTATGGATGTTTGAGACACAGAGTAAAAAAATTTTAAAAAGTATTTTTTCTCCCAACCGCACTTCTCAGAATTCTCAGAAAAAAATGTCTGAATTATGAGATGTAAACTGAGAATTGTGAGAAAAAAACTCAGAATCGTGAGATAAAACGTTTTTTATTCTGTGGCGGCAACTGGCTTCCATATAGGACTCGAGGAGATGTGCTCCTGAAACTTCTCACACCTCTGCTATGACGACATTTAACTCCTGAAAGGATCTCTTCATGCCCCATGGACATATCACTTTAATCTTGACAAGACTAGGCACCTCTTCTTTTCTCCCATAACAAAATCTCTCTTTACCCTAGTCAAAGTTCAAGAAGTCAATCCTTCCAGGTGTGTTCAAACTGACCAAATCTTATTTGAGTGATATAATGACTGACAGATCCTATTGTTTTATCCTTAAAAACATTCCGAAAACATTTGGAAAAAGGGCATAAATACAATCATAAGGTCAACTTTATTGGCATAATTGTCAGATAAATGATAAATGAGCGTGTAGTGTTTTCATTTACAAATGAATGATTAATTCCTCAAAGAAACACAAAATAAATTAATTTATGTAACATTTATTTATGATAGACTTCATTTGAATGCTGACGATCGTATGTAATACAGCCCGGTATCCAAGGCCTATTGTTAATATAATAATTTGATAATGTAATCATTTCTATAATAAATAATATAATCATTTCTTAATTCAACATAAATTATTAATGAATAAATCTCTGATAATCCCACGTTGCTATGGTCACGAAGGTTTGTTCACGCATTAAACTTGTGGCCACGAGAAAAACATGTTTCCTCAACATAAGAAGTCCGTGACCACGTGAAATAGATGTTTTTCCCTCAACATAGCATCTCGTGGCCACGACATAATGTCATGTTCCCAAGAGTTGATATGACGTGGCCACGACAAAACTAAGTGAACCAACCATGTCACCCTAGGGGCACCGTAAGATCCAGGCTTATATGAAAGGTGACACTTCCAGCACCCTGTTACTATTGTGTGTATATATATATATATATATATATATATTTTAAAAAAGAATAATAAGCTATTTTGAAATGTTATATCAATGTAATAATAAGCTATCAGTGAAAATGACTAAGAATATTAAGGCACATTAAATATATTTACATCATTCTTTAATTATTGCCATTATGCCATTTTTTAATGAAGCAATTGCATTAATGTATGATCTGAATTTAAATGATAATAACAATAATTCAAATAACTGTTACAAATTTCAATATCCCAAGGTAATTAGAGATTATAAAATGCTACAATAAAAAATATCTGAATATTTGCATGATAACAATCAAGTGCCATGGGAATTAGGCCCAGTGGATCTTTTAAAGGTCACGTTCGTGTTTTTTTGAAGCTTTGATTATGTTTACAGTGTGCAATATAACATGTGTTCATGTTTCGCGTGTAAAAAAAAACACAGTATTTTTCACACAATTCACTTATCTGTATATGCTGTTTTCACTTTCATAAAAACGGGAAGTTCTAGTTTGGCCAAATTGATATAAGCTATTCTGTGTCTTAAGACAAGTTAAGGTAGAACAAGTTGAATAAAACATTTTATTGTATTTCTACGGGCAGAGGAGAATAGCCAAACCAAAAAGAAAAAAAGAAAACACAATGTAAAATTCATAAACTTTACACAATGGAATGCGCACATGAGTGGGGCTGTAGTGCAGAACGAAAGTCTCAAAATTCAAATGAATCAAATAGAATCGACTCAGAAGCTCAGAATAGACGCGGATGAATGCACGCGCGTTACCTGATCCACAACTGCACATTTTAATCCCTACATGCACAAATTATGATCATTTTTTATCCAAACTATAACGTTTGTATTCACAAATATGTCTCTATTTGAACAAAATGCTTCACATTCATGTAATTTTTTTCTCTGCAGACACCGGTTGAAAAGCATTTGTTTCAGTGTAGTGACGCACATTCGCAAATTTTTCAAATCGTTTACACATTCATGAATTGCACCGGGCCTTGTTCCTTAGTAGTTGTGTGTGTGTGGCACGTGAAATGCTGAGAACTGCAAAAATGAAGTCTCAAAATCCAAATGAACCGAACAAGATCGACTTGAACTAGATGTCAATTAATGCACGCGTGTCACCCGATCCATGTATGCATGGATTACTTTTTGCACAAGCAATTTATGATATATTAATGCAGAACAGAACATTTTTATTCGCAAACATGTCTGTATATGTACAAATCGCTGCACAATCATTTAATCCCGAATCAAATTGAAAGGCATTTGTTTGTGGTTTGTAAAATACATGTATAAAACTGATGTAGTACATTCATATTTTTGCGTGCATCTATTAATCATTTTGAGTCTATTTTCATTCTATATTTAGTGCCTCCAATTGGGCAAATAATGCAATTTCTCCTACTGTATTGTAATTTCTGCCAAATTTATGGGTCCATGACTTTAAAATACTAAAATAAAAATGTCTGAAAATTAGCATGGGAACAGTCAAGTGCCTTGGGAATGAGACCCAGTGGAACTTTCAACGTACCATCTAAAGTAGCTGAGATACAGTATAGCGCCTCCAATTGGGCCAATAATTTATTAATGGTAAAAATCAATTGCCCTGGGAATAAGGGCCCAGTGGAAATTTTAACGTACCCTCTAAAGCAGCTGAAATATAGTGCCTCCAATTGGGCCAATAATTCAATTTCCTCTTGTTATTGTATTATCTTATCTGCCAAATTTATGGGTCCATAACTCTAAAATGCTACAGAAAATTTTCTGAAAATGTGCATGGTAACAGTCAAGCGCCTTGGAAATAAGATTAAGTGGAACTGTTAATGGACCCTCTAAAGCAGCTGAGATATGGCACCTCCAATTGGGCCAATAATGCAATTTATCCTGTTAATGTGTTGTCATATCTGCAAAATTTATGGGTCCATAACTTTAAAATGCTACAGTAAAAATGTCTGAACATTTGCATGGTAACAGATAAGTGCCTTGGAAATAAGGCCTCAATGGAACTTTTAATGCACCCTCAAAGTCAGCTGAGATATAGCGCCTCCAATTGGGCAAACACTGCACTAACTCTTCTAACTGTATTGTCAGCGTGTCTGTGAATTCAAAACGGTACATTATCCAACAATACAATGGCTCTTTCGATTCAATTCTGTTCAGTTCACATTTATTTATAAATAAACTATTTATAAATATACTTTTCACAGTATATGTTGTTTCAAAGGTGCTTTATAGAAAAGCATGTTTCTATGTCTAAGAGCCTAGTCTTTAAGATGATATCAAAGTACAGTTGGAACATGCTAAAAATTACAGTATTTACAAACATCTTATATGCGTTTAAGCAAAATGAATGTCCATTTTAAAGCACTTAACTTGATCTTTCTGTATAATCATCCAGAGTTGGTGTGATGTTCTGGAGTTGGTGTAAGTGTAGACATTAATAAAACACAATCTAATAGGTAGAAAAAATTATTTATGTCATTATTTTATGACTGCCGTCTGTAGCCATGTTTCAAGTCAAACGCATCTACTGACCAGTGGCGGCTCCAGACAATTTTGATTGGGGGGGCAATGGGGGGTCCTGGTCATTCCAAGCGGGGTCTCATGAAAACCAACAAAAAATACAGTGGACACGGCTAATAACTGCATATTACTGCTACTAAACAACAAAAACAACACAGCATATCAACTACATTGTTTTTAATTAATTAATCAATTGCAGTTTGCAAACAATATGCTCAAACTTTAAAGGGTTGGCGTTTTAAATGGTTCGCGTCTCCAATACGCATTAATCCACAAATGACTTAAGCGGTTAACTTTTTTAACGTGGCTGACACTCCCTCTGAACAGGGCCGTGCAGAGATCTTTGGAGGGGCAGATGCTCAAAGTATAAAAGGGGCACATGGAACAAGGCTTTAAATGGCGCTGTTCAAAATATCAATACAGCAATATATTGTGATGCATTCCTTGCTGATTCGCGTATCGATATGGATGATTATGTATTGATACCGCAGCAAATGCTTTGATGCAGTTTTGAAAAAGAAACAATAGAGAAGACAATTTTAAGTTTAAAATAATAATAGCTCTGGGATTAGAAAACTGAAATGTCTTAAATTGTCCCAACCTGATGGCTTTTTCTTCTCTGTTCTACAGAATAATTAAGAACAGCAGTTATAGTAAAAACGTCTCTAGGTTACGAATGTAACCCTAGTTCCTTGAAGGAACGAGACGCTGCGTCAAGCGCTTTGGGGAAACGCCTTTGGCAAGATCAACTCTGAATATTGTGTGCAATCTGTTCAATGGAAGGGCGTGACGTCACAGGCGGGGTGACGTAGCGACCAGGAAGCTATAAAGGCACCTGCCACGCAGCTGACTTCAGCTTCGAGTAGGGAAGCAAGCGCCGGCAGGGGTGCCGGGAGTATGGCTCTGCGACGCAGCGTCTCGTTCCTTCGAGGAACTAGGGTTACATTCGTAACCTAGAGACGTTCCTCTTCAGGAACTTGAGCTGCGTCAAGCACTTTGGGGAACGATGTGCCAACGCTGCCAGACTACCAATCCCCTGCCTAGTGTGTATCCGAAGAGCACAGCTAAGGCAAGAGGACAGAAGAGCCTAGAGCGGCTCGCATATCGAGATTGTAAAATCTGGCAAATGTAGAGGGCTTGGACCATCCCGCAGCATTGCAGATGTCCAAGAGGGACACATCTGCTAGAAAGGCCTTAGTGGCAGCCATACCCCGAGTAAAGTGAGCCTTGGCTCCCAAAGGAAGGGGCAGACCAGAGGACTCATAGGAGACGTTGATAGCCTCGACTATCCAACGACTAAGGGTCTGCTTAGAAGCAGGGGAACCCTTCTTAGGAGGACTGTAGCAAACAAGCAATTGGTCAGATTTTCTCCACAGGGCAGCTCTGTGGACGTAGGCGTCCAGTCCTCGAACTGGACACATACAATTTAGCTTCTCCTGGTCTGGCTCCCGAAAGGGAGGAGGGCAGAAGGCCTGCAGTACTATAGGTTGTGGCGTAACAGAGGGAACTTTAGAACATAACCCGCTCGAGGGTATAAGAATGCTTTGGCCATACCAGGGGCAAAGTCTAAGTAGGTAGGGGCCACAGAGGGGGCCTGAAGATCTCCAACTCTCTTTAGAGAAGTTATAGCCAGTAACAGGGCAGTCTTAAGGGTCAGATGTCTATCTGAGATATCTTGTATTGGCTCAAATGGAGCTTTACAAAGAGCCTTTAACACCACGACCAAGTCCCAAGGGGGAATACGGGACCGTACTGGAGGAAACATGTAACTAGGGGTGTCTACCCACTGACTGACCGTTGAAAGGGACGTGGTAAGCAGCTATGGTCGCCACGTACACCTTTAGGGTGGAGTGAGTTAACCCCGCAGAGAGCCTAGCTTGTAGAAACTCCAGAACTATACCAACTGGGCAGTTAACAGGGTCAAGCTGGCGGTCTCTGCACCATGAGGAGAAGAGTTTCAACCTCAGGGTGTACAGTTTCCTCGTAGAGGGAGCTCTGGATTGGAGGTGGGGGTCTCAACAACCTTGGTTGAGAGACCGGAAGCTATGAGCTGTGCCCCCTCAGGGGCCACACCCACAACTTCCACAACTCTGGGCGAGGGTGAATTATTTTGCCCTGCGCCTGAGAGAGTAGATCTGTCCTGATCGGAATCTCCCATGGAGAGCCGTCGAGGAGAGAGATCAGATCTGCGAGCCATACTGGGCCCGGCCAGAACGGGGCTACTAATAGAAGACGGACCCCGTCCCGGCGAACTCTCGCCAGAACTCCCGGGAGCAGAGCGATAGGGGGAAAGGCGTACAGACAAAGCCTCAGCCTGGTCTGTACCATAGCGTCCAGTCCCAGAGGAGCTAGATGAACTAGAGAGAAACGGAGGGGACATTGCGATATCTCTTGAGTCACAAAGAGGTCCAGAAACTCTCCATATCTACTTCACCACTTTGGGGTGAAGCCCCCCGGGCCTCGGACCCTGTCTCAACAGTATGTCTGCTCCCACAGTCAATCTCCCAGGAATATACACTGCTCTGAGTGAGAGGAGTTTGTCCTGGGACCACAGAAGGATCTGGTGTGCCAGCTTGTACAAGGGGCGCGAATGCAGATCTCTCTGGTGACTGATATAAGAGATCGCCAATGTGTTGTCGGTGCGCACCAACACATGGTGACCTCTCAGGTCTGGGAGGAAATATTTCAATGCTCGATGCACAGCTAGCATCTCTAGACAACTGGTATGCCATGTCAGATGGCGACCACTCCACAGACCGCGGGCAGGGTGGCTACTCATGACCGCAGCCCAACCGGTGAGGGACGCGTCTGTCGCTAGCATTACTCGGCGACCAAGAGCTCCCAGCACCGGGCCCTGATTCAAGAACCAAGGTTTCTTCCACATGTCTAAGGCACGAAGGCATCGCCGCGTGACCTTGATAGTTTGTAATGGATTCCCCCTCGGGGAAAATCCCTTGGTCTTGAGCCACCACTGTAGGGGTCTCATGTGCAGGAGGCCAAAAGGTATCACGTTGGACGCAGCTGCCATAAGCCCTAACAGTCTCTGAAACTTCCTGACAGTGAGTGACTGGCCTTCTCTGACTCTCTTGACTGAGGTGAAGATTGACTCGATCCGAGCAGGAGACATACATGCCTGCATCTTGGTCGAATCCCACACTATGCCTAGATAGGTGGTTCTCTGAACTGGAGAAAGTACACTCTTCTTGGCGTTCAGTCTCAAACCCAGCTCCCCCATATGTGCGAGAACGACATCTCGATGTCGAACTGCCATCTGCTCTGATTGAGCTAAAATCAACCAATCGTCGATATAGTTCAGAATGTGGATGCCCTGCATATGGAGGGGAACCAGAGCCGCATCTACACATTTCATGAACAAGCGGGGTGAGAGTGCAAGGCCGAAGGCAAGTACTCGATATTGGTGGGCTTTGCCCCCGAAAGCGAACCTCAGAAACTTCCTGTGTTGTGGAAGGATGGATATATGGAAGTATGCGTCTTTGAGATCTATTGTGACAAACCAGTCCTCGGATCTGATTTGAGCTACAACCTGTTTGACAGTGAACATTTTGAACTTCAGTGACATTACTGAGAGGTTTAGATGATGTAAATCTAAGATCGGTCACAACCCCCCCATCCTTCCTTGGACTCCCTGTCTAGAGGAGGGACCACCTCAATGGCCGCCTTCCTTAATAGGGTATTCACTTCTTGTTCCATCACCAGAGCCTGCTGGGGGCCGAGTACTGTCGGTGTAACCCCATTGAATGTCGGCGGTGGATGGCCGACGATAGCCTCTTTCTATTGTGTGCAGGACCCATTGAGATACATTAGGCAGAAGTTTCCATGCTGCTAACTAATGTACTAAGGGAATCAGTCTCTCGAGACTGGCCTCTGGTGTAAGAGGCCCCCGAAGGGGCGGCGAGCGTCTCAGCTCTGCTACGCTCACGGGCGGAAATAACTGAGAGCAGTGCTCGCTCACCTCAGTGCCCAACTCCCGAGGGCACTGAGGTGAGACGGGCACCGTGTAATGAGGTGGACATCGCTCTACCCCAGTTCACAGAGCGCTTGCTGAAAAGACGCGAAGCTGAAGTCAGGTGCGTGGCAGGTGCCTTTATAGCTTCCTGGTCGCTACGTCACCCCGCCCGTGACATCACGCCCTTCCATTGAACAGATTGCACACAATATTCAGAGTTGATCTTGCCAAAGGCGTTTCCCCAAAGCGCTTGACGCAGCTCGAGTTCCTGAAGAGGAACTATAGAAAACACTTGTGCCTCGACATTTTCCTCTTTCTCACCAGCCTCTGTCTCCTGGCTTGCTGTTACCTGCTCTCTTTCTGTCACTTGTGCCTCTACATTTCCCTCTTTTTCTTCCTCTATATCCATCTCCTCATTTGATCTATTACTTTCCACTCTCTGTCCATCTAGGAACAAGGCTCAATTTACTATTTCAGCATTAACCTATTATTTTAACCATCACTACTACTCTTGCACCTAATCAATAAGTCCACCTTAAATATTGATACAAAACATTAAAAAACTGATACACTCGAATATAGTGATTAATATTATTATTACTGTTGTAGATGTTGTTGTCTAAAATTGAACACCTTTGCAATGTAAACAAATGACAGGCTACATTTGTTATTCATATCCTTCACACTGCACTTTGATATCAGGTATATTATGCATTTTTTATTGACATTGATATTTTTACATTTATTTCCAGAGAGATATTATTGAGTTTACAGGCTAAAGTGGTCTTGCTGTTGTTAACACTGTTGCTATTGTAGAAAAAAAAATATTTGTCTAAAATTATATTTTAATTCATTTCTGAATTTTTATTTTTATAATGATAATTCAGAGAATGAGAAAATCTGACTAAGCCTTACCAGTGTTGTGATAATTATTTTTAAGTCACTCTACGTGTTAAAAAATAAATAAGTACTGTAATATAATAATAGTTTAGTCAAATAACATAAAAAAGACCAGACCCTTTGATGCCTGTGAAACTTTTCTCCCTCAAACAGCACGCTAGTGTTACTTCGGCACTACAGGCTACACACAGCAATATAAACAATATATCTGCATGTTCTCACATAACATTGTTCTTGTAAAATAATAATATGTAAATAAACATCAAAATCACTTCGCTGAGAATGAAACACCACTTACCAGCTGCCACGTGTTGAAAATATCCTTTAGCAATTAAAATATGTGCATGCAGTGTGAGGAATCCTCCCGGTTGGAGGTCGTAGTCGTAAGGTGAAAGGCCATCATGTTGGTCATTTTATTCACGGCTAAATTATTATTAATAAATTGTACTAATATGATGATTTGGCGTGGGCAGACATTCACAAAAGGGGATGTTATTACAAAAAAAAATTCGTGGAAATTTTGCTTTGACAAAAGGGCACTTAAGGGGCAAAGGAGCAGGTGCTCAAGCGAACCGGTTCTTTCGGACAGTTCGATCAAATTAATCAGTTTAAAAAAAAACGGTTCACCGGTTCTTTTGCGCTCGATGGAATGTCATTGGCGATGACTGCCCTTCATTCAAGCCTTCGGTTTACCCGCGCTTATAACATTAGCACAGAATCAGTTCAGAATCAATCATCAAAAGAATCAGTTAGGTTCAGACGTGTGTTTGTCGTCTGATTCACGCTGAATCACACATGCGCAGTTATCATCAGCTCCTCGGTTCTCGAATCGGACGCGTCTGACAGAAACGGTTCTCGGTTCAGTGTACAAATAAATTTCGAAATAATTATTATTTATTATTGCCCTCGTAGTTTGAAGAGAAATTTTTTTTAAATATCTATCCCGGATATATATATTTTTTAATCAGGAAGAGGGTGGGGGGTCAAGGCGTTTTTTGGTATGGCGCCGCCGGTGCTACTGACGCACTCGTTTAACAGCAAGGATCACTGAACAAATTAGTACACAAAAATGAATTAATCCTTATATTGAACTGATTCTACTACTCAGAGACTGACTTTATCAGTTCAGGGTGGAAATTTGTAATATATTTTTAGAGCATTTATCATCCAAAAGGAAAACCAAATATTTATATACATATATATATAATATTCTTGATCAAACGCATCCACATGTCAAATTCTTTTTATTTCTCATTCCATACTAGCTTACAATTAGAATATAACAAAATAGAAAAGAAATAAAATGTAAGAAACATACAACGTATCATTAAATTGCACATGACATTCAGCAACATTTTTCCATCCATGTCTGTCTTAAACTGCAGAGGCATCAGCAAAATTTCCAAAAAAAGAAACACTGATTTCAGTAATAACTAGCTGTGAAAATCCTAGAGCAGTAACACAAGTGCAGACAGATGACTGGGAGCTTGAACCTCAAAGCATGGAGATGCCACAGCTGCCCTATGAGAAACACAGTTGTTTTCACACTAATAAACATTGAAAAGTTAA